>NC_056732.1:1500840328-1500962131 GCF_019279795.1 Protopterus annectens | reverse complement strand
CCAGGTCATCAGAAGAGTCAGAAGAAACAGAATCCTGATCAGAAGATTCATAATAAAGTTCAGCCCTAGGCCTCGGGGGGGGGGGGGGGATCTGACTACCCCGGATTAGAGTTATTAGATCTTGGACCATTTTTATCATTTGTTTTTTTAGGCATAGGAGACTGAGCATGTGGCCTGGGCGTCAATGTTTTAGACATGGATCGAGATTTAGGCCTTAGTAATGAAGGAAGTTTCTATTTAATATGAAAGTTAGTAGGCCTGAATACACCCTCAGAAGCCGGTGCCTGTACAGCGGCTCCGGAGCCATCCAAGGTAGAGACAATCGTGGGTTCCATAGCTGAAGTATCTCACGGCATACCGGACTCAGAATGGGTCTCCGTAGAGGCCTGTGAATCAGAAGTAGTGGGTATCCTGGGCTGCAAAAGCGCCTGAGTACCGGTGAACTGGGGACTAGCTTAGGAGAAGCGTCGTTGGCAGTTTTGGACTTTGGCGGCCTGTCTCTGTCTTTATCTTTGCATTTTTTCGGAATTCCGGTAGTCGGACGGCTAACAGACATTTCTGGATAATTAAACAGAGAACCGAAATATTTAGAGGCAAAAATATACAGACAGTGCACTGATTAAATAAAGCACAAAACCGACAGCAAGGTATGTCATGGTCAGGGCCTAGACAAGGAATACAGTACGAATGAAAATCTTTATGAGGTATTTGCTTTCCACAAGTAATGCAATTATTACCTTTTACTGACATCAGTAAGGAGCAAGAAAAAGTTTCCCTAATGGGGTACTTAGCTTAAAGTTGAAGACTTCGATTCTGAAACTCGAAAATGAAAATTTCAGGAGTCGGCCGACCGGCACTTGTGAACTGCTTCTGCTTCGGGCACCGCATAGCAAGAAAGACTGATGTAATGGCATCAGCTGCATGTTTTATACCCCTGACGTCATGGAAAAACAGACAGCATTCGACGCAGGAATCAAAGACTCTGGTATTCAGGCCGGCTGAGAGCTACCTGCAGGCAGATAACCCAAATGTGATTACTGCAACAGTGAAACACGAAGAACATGTGGGGTAACATTTTTTAAATGTTTCCTCTAGCAGTGCTTGATAGAAACCTACTGTCCCTACCTCAGTGCTTCTAGCAGTGCTCTGGCAGAGACCAGCTGCTACACATAAGCATTCAACTGCCATTATACTGGCAGCTAGTGGGTCAAAATTTTTTTCAGACATCTGCTTTTAATTCACCACATCTACCTGCAGTAGAGAGGATCATAAGAGGTTACTAGTCTAAGGGCCTTAAACCCTTTTAGGCCTAGCCATTCACACCCCAATGTTTCCACTCATCTCTGCCCACAAACTAGAATGACTATGGCATATGCCTGTGCCTTAGGGCATGTAGAAGCTGCCCCTATCCATAAGGGACACAGACAAGCCAGAACTGCATTTGTGATTTCCCATCCACTGGTCCAAAATTTGTTTGAATATTTTTAATTTTTACATTTGATAACCAGCTATGTCTGACTGAGCCGAAGCCCATTTTCAGCAGAGGCCCAGGGAGAAAAGCTCCAAAGCAGAACAGCTGTCAGAGGTTCTACAGTTACTGAGTAGGAGGAGAAAGGAGATAAAACCCTGAAGAGGAGATGAGAGTAGTTCTTAAGACTGGACATTATTGTACATAGTAAAATGGAGGAAAATCAGATAATCTGAACATGCTTAAGGAAGAGCTCTGTTTTATATGAATGGGAATGTTTCCAGAGAAGGGATAACCGCAGACCTCCCCGCCTCACCAACATTTTTCTTCTAGAGCCATTTGTTTTGTGAAAGTGTAGCAGCTCTATCAAGGCTGAATCAGAGAATGCCTTGTAGGTTAGGCAAAGATCACCCCTCAGTAGTGTGTAGAAGGCAGAGAGCAGAGAAAACACTGAGGCGATCTGCAATGGACATGTTATTGATAACCTGCATTTGTTTAGTGAGGAACTTCTGTGGCTGCTCCAGCTGTTACAAATGCCTGGTCAGGTACATGCCGAAGGGTGGACTGTACTCCATTAATGGTCTAATTTGGGCAGATTATTCGTGGGACCTTGATCTCCTTAGATCTGGATGACATGCCCTATAGAAGGATTTTCTCACCATCGGAGATACATGTCAAAGTTCAGTTTACTATCAACCCAAGTCTCTTACCACTGGGTATACTCTTAGGGAAGTGCTATCAATATTGCAATTTGCAGGGGTGGTAGACTTCCCAAAGAGTTGGGTCATGACTCTGGCACTAGTCATTTGTCTGTGTCAAACCCACCTAGAGGATATTTGCATCGTTTGGGGATTCAATGAAAGCACCCAGCCTGCAGCAGTTAGGAAATTTGGTTAGCCAAAGGCCCTCTACATTTGCCTTCAGAGACGCATATTCCGAACAGGAGAGGTCCCAGTACTAAGCCCTGTAGGACACCACTAGTAACAGGCCACTTGGTGGTGGCCTCTTAAGCGCAACCTGGATGGGGAACAGAAAATACACCCCTGGGATTCCACCTGTGTCCCTGCTGGACAGTGGCATAGGGTGCTGACTTGTTGGAACATGGGCTAAATTCTTGGTTAGGCTTGTAAGGGCCTCAGGGCTAATAGCCTAGTAACTTCCTATGGTGAATTCCCCCCACCACAACTTCACATGTTCTATCCATGAGTCATTTTAGCTAGTTATCAGGTGACACACAGACTTATGCTTACATTTATGAGCTCATTTCCAATACCCATAAAAGTGAGATCACTAATGGTTAAGGTATTTCACTCCCATGCACAAGGTTCAATCCTGCCCTCCAGCCAATGCCTATATGGAGTCTGCATGTTCTCCGTGGGTCTGTGCGGTTCCTCCCACTTCTCAAAAACATGCAGAGAGTTTCCACCTCAAACTCACCCCAAGAATGGAGCTGTAGGCAGCAGTACGGACTGCAGATTTTGTCCTATAGGGAGAACAACCACTTTGGGCAGACTGCGGTGTGCAGTATCCTCAAGATAGGCGAGCATGGATCACAAAACTGTGTGCCATGTCAGGGCTGGACACTCAACAGTGTAAAAGATGGCTCTACTTGATGTGGTTCAGTTGACTAACATTGCCAAATAGGCAAGTGTATTTACTGGTGATAAATCGGTCAAGGATCTGGCCTACTCAAATCTACTACAGGGACCTGTGCTAACGATGGGAGGGGTATGTCCCCTATTGGCCAGTGTACCCCCACCATAAAGTCCAGCAGCCCTGGGTCAATAGGCTACTGGCCAGATAGCCAGTTCCCCATCTTGGGGCACCCGAGACAGCTCTGTTGAGCAAAATCTGAACATACAACTGATCAACCTGCCAAACATGTACTAACAATTGCTCCACTAAATGTACATTTGCTGACAGGACGCAGCTTGGAAGTGGATGACATGATGGCAAGGAGATGGCTGGTTATCCTATGTATCCAGAAGACACAATGGAAGGACAGAGCAGCAGAGCCACTAGGCTTGAGATCTGGAGTCTACTATTCAGGAGGAGAAATGATGCAGGAATCGTGGGGAGGGACAGGCTTCAGAAGACAGTGAAAGATGTCATCAAAACTGGTGAAAGCCTCATGGCACTCAGATTTCAGTGCAAGGATAGAGAACTACTCAATTTCCACCTATGCCCCAAAGCAGGGTTGTGAAAGTGAGAATACAGTGCATTCCGAAAGTAGTTGCATTATCTACAAGCTAATGCAGGGCAACATGAACTGGTGTTGATAATGGGGGACCTGAAAGCACATACCAGGATATAAGGACAGCATAAGTCCACATGGGTGGGGCAAAAGGAATAAAGGAGACCATTCAAAATTTGTCTGGCAAACTGATGGTAACCAACATGGTTTAGTAACAGTCACAAGATCACACAGAAGAGTGGCCAATGTGCAACTCAGGTAGACATTCTCCCAATAAGAAAAGGGCACTGGGATAGAATCAGCAATTGCAAAGTCATCCTGGTGAAACAGTCATCCCCCCCCCCCAGCATAAACCACTGGTTGCCACAATCAGCTGCAAGAAGTGGTCAGAGATGGCTCTACAGTCAGAGACTAGGCTGAAGATCTTGTAGCACACTAGAGAGAAAGCAAGAGAGTTCAAGGAATCACTCAGAGCTGTAGCATCTCAACATGAATTAGATGGAACTGAAGAATAGCAAAGCTTCAAATTAGCATGTGTGACAACTACAAAACAGACACTTGGCCAAGCCAGCTGTAGAAATAAGGTACATAAGGAAAGCTGGTGGTGGAATGCAGAAGTCCAGGAAGTCATCAGAAGAAAGTAGTAGGGCAGGGAAAAAGTGGGAGACAGAAAAGATAAGACTAAGCAAAGGAGGAATACTTGTTGACTAACAGGTATTGCAATACCAAAAAAAAAAAAGGCATCACAGCCATTCTACCAACTTCAGGAAAGTGACTCAGAAGAAAAAAACTCTACCAAATTGAAAAGCAAACTCAGAAGAGAGTCAGACACCCTTTAAGGGATAGACTCATAGGTGTTTACTAGGCTATTGACCACAAGGCCCTTTTTAAGCCTAGCCATGCATCCCAAATCTCTGAGAAGTTCTGATACCCTTGGATAAGTGTAAGCATGGGCCTGGGAGATTAACCATTTACAAGTTACCTCTGTCCATTAGAGACACTAGTGCCAAACCAGGGATGAATTTTCAGTTTCCTATTCAATTGTCCATGTTGCACTTGAACTGGGTTAGGGAGGACTCCGCTTCGCACGGATGGGGAACCTGTTCCATAGATGGGGTAGTCTCTAGTATACATGCCTGTCTCTCCAGCAGGTCCTATTTACATCACAGGCAAGGTTTTAAAAGTCTGTAGAATGAGTAATTCTGGTGCTGTTTGTTTTGTGGATATGCAGGAGGTCCAGAGTGGGGTCTGACAATGCCCTGTATGCCAGGCATAGATCTCCCCTCTAAAGCCTGTAGGAGACAGAATACAGGGATAGGGCCTTGAGGCAGTCTGCATAGGACATATTTATGCCCCGTATTCTTTTAATGAGGAACCTGTGTGGACGCTCCAATTGTTGGATAGGCCTGGTTGGGTATATACTAAAGGGGGAATTATACTCCATGATCGGTCTGATGAATGCTGAATACAATGGAACAATAAACTTCCTTGGACATGGATGCCATACCTTTGTATACAAGTTGAGCAACATAAAATGATTTCCTCACCACACGTGATTAAAGGCTAGATTATTATCTGTGTGTGTCCCCAAGTCCCTTTCCACTTGGTCAACTCTAAGGGGTGTGTTGTCAATAAGAAGTTACCAGGGATGTATGACTTAAAGGATACTATTATGCATTGCTTGGCATTTAGTTTCTGTCCATGGCTCTGACACCAGCTGTTTGTCTGTCAGCCCCTCCTATAGAACATGCGTCAGTGTGAGATTCAGTGACATCTCCTAATTTGTAATCAGCTGCAAATTTAGTCAGTCAGCCAGAGACCGATGACATTGGCCTTGACTTCTGAAAAGTAAATGCCAAAAAGGAGCGGTTTAAGGACTGATCCCTGAGGGACCCCACTTGTGAGTAGCCTCTTTGTAGAGGTGGACTCCCCAATTCTAACTTCCTGGGTTCTGTCTGTGAGCCAGTTGGCTATCCACCAGGTGACATATGGGTTTGTAACCAACCTCCTGAGTTTGTCAACAATGCCCAAGTGGGATACGGTGTCAAATGCCTTGGCCAGGTCAAGGTAGGCATTGTGAACAATTCTGCCCTCATCCATTGCTTTAGTGACCTTCTCAAAGACGTCCACCAGGTTGAGTAGACATGATCTGCCCTTCACGAAACCAAACTGTGCTGGGTCCAGTGTCTGGAGGTTTACTGCATCTCTGTTGATAATCTCCATGATAATTCTTTCCATGGCTTTACATACAAGACCAGTGATACTTGCGGGTCTGTAGTTGGCCCACCTACAACCTAACACCCTGCACACTAGCCCACATTAAATCAAAGGCAGATGTAAGGAGTACTTCCAGAAACTTCTAAATGAAGAAAAACCCCACAGAAGCGGTACTGAAAATACAATCAACGTGATGGGAGAGATGGGGGAGAAATTGCTCCAGAGGACATTCATAGCAGTACAGACAGGAAGGCATATCCCAGAATACTGGAGAAGCAGCACACTAATACCAGTGTATTAGGGCAAAGGGGAGATCCATAACTGTGGACAGCAAGGGTATCAAAAAATAAATTATGTACCTACCATAACATTCCATATGTTTGTAGTCCATCTCGCCTATATTCTTGCTGGATGGGTTCGGAGCCAATATTCAGCTCTGACTCTGCCGATACTAAAGCTAAAGAGCTTTTACTGGCTCGAGGCTAGCCCCTATCCCATGGTGCCTCACAGCAATTCCCCAGATCTAGTTTGCAAGAAAGCAATATATACCTATCGGGTAAGAATAAGAAAGAAGCTGTATAAATACAGCAAAGGATTAGAAACATAATCCATTCCAGGTGGACAATAAAGAGCAATGTCAGGCAGCACCAAGAGGTCCACCAGATCCCCCAGAAACAGGAAGGGGGTTGGAGGGAGGGACCCAAGAATATAGGCGAGATAAATTAACATTCCATGTTTGTAGTCTAAGTACATAACTTCTTTATGTTATGTAGTCCTATCTCGCCATAATTCTTGCTGGATGGGACAGTGTCCCTAGCACTTTTATCCCGGATGGCTCAAGCCAAGAGACTCTTCAGCACAGTGGACCCAAAGGATGACCTATCCCGGGAGGCCAAATCCAATTTGTAACGAGTGACAAACGTATGTGGTCTTGCTCAAGTAGCTGCTACACAAATAGTATCAATTGGGAGCATAGATATAAAGGCACATGAAGTAGCTACAGCCCTAGTAGAGTGACCTTTAGCTTTTACAGGTAATTGTCTACCAGCCTGTTGATAAGCAAAGGATATGCAATCTGAAAGCCATTTCGAAAGAGTAATTCTAGAAACAGGCAAGCCTTTCCTTTTGTCAGAAAAGGAAACAAAAAGTTGATCAGATTTCCTGAATTCTTCAGTCCTGTGTATATAAAACAGGAGTATCCTGTGGACATCTAACTGGTGTAGTCTACATTCTGATTTATTAGAGTGGTTTGGAAAAAACACAGGTAGCTCAATGGTAGTATTCAGGTTGTGCTGAACATACCTTAGGAAGAAAGGAAGGGTTTGCCCTGAGAGAGACTCTACCCTTGTGAAAGATAATGTAAGGAGGTCAAATGTTAGAGCTTGTAGTTCTGAAACTCTTCTAGCAAATGTTATAGCTACCAAGAACAAGGTTTTCCATGATAATTTTAAGCCGGACGACGGGGATGGTTCAAAGGGTGCAGACATCAAAGATGAGAGGACTAAGTTTAAGTCCCAGGGTTCTAATGGTTGTTTTATTGGGGGCCCAAGAAGAACAACTCCTTTTAAGAAGGTTTACACAGGTAGTGCTGCATGACTGGATTTCCCATGAAACCAAAATGGAAATTGGAAATGGCAGCTAATTGAACTCTGTAGCGGCTGTAGCTCTTTCATGAAAAATTTTTAGGAAGGATAAAATGGATTCTAAAGGAGCCGTATATGGATCCAAGCCCAGATTCGTAGCCCAGAGGGAAAATCTTTTCTATTTGCTAGAATATAGTTTGAGTGGAAGGTTTATGGGGTGAAATTAGGATGTATTTGACCACTGGGGATAAGGGAACACACCTGACCATACGTGGAATTGGAGCAGCCATGCTGTCAATTTGAGGGCGTGGATGGAGTGATGGAACTGTCCCGATTGAGGAGATCTGAAGACAAGTCCAGAATCCATGGTTCCTCCAAAAGGTAGGGCCCAGAATCCATGGTTCCTCCAAAAGGTAGGGCCCACAGGAAAGGAAACCAAACTTGTCGAGGCCAGTAAGGAGCAATGAGGATCAAGGAACTCCTCAACTGACTTGCTTTCTGTATTACTTTGGGGATGAGTGGAAAAGGAGGAAAGGCATAAAGAAGTCCCGGGGGCCAATCGTGAACTAGAGCATCCCTGGGTGACATCCCCGTATGGGGAATGAGGGCAAAGTAGCTGCTGCATTTGGTGTTCAGGTGAGTGGCAAATAGATCACAGCAAGGCTGGCCCCATTTGTGAAAGATCTCTTTTGCAACCATTGGATTCAGGGACCACCCGTGAGGCATCAGAATTGCTTGGCTGAGTTTGTCCGCTACTATGTTGGATTTCCCCAGGATATGCGTTGCTATCAAGAAGCGTTGAGTATCAATCACCAATTTCCAAACTCTTAAGGACCCTTTGCAAAGCGGGCAAGACTTTGTTCACCCCTGCTTGTTTATGTACCACAAAACAGACATGTCTGACTGAATCGCAATTGTTCCGGTGGGAAGGGAACTGTGAAGTGCTTGCAACGAATATAGCACCGCTCTCATCTCCAGAACATTGATGTGCAAGTGATTCTCGTGGTTCTACCAAGTACCTTGGACAGTCATTCCCAGATAATGCCCTCCCCCACCCTATCTGGTAAGCATCTGTGGTCAAAACTGCTTTCTTTTGGGGAGGAACAAGTGGACGACCTAGGACAAGTCGTTTTGTGTGCAACCACTATGTCAGATCCTTTTTGCATGCGTTTGTTATTAATATCTGGGGAGACAATGGAAGATCTTGCATCGACCATTGTGCAAATAGCATCCACTGGAGAATCCTCATATGTAAGCGAGCAAGAGGAACTAATAAGACTTGGACTATTCTGGCCTGGACTCTGTTGGATTAGTAAGGATCTGACCTGACTAGGTAGAGAATCCACACTTTCCTGTCTTAGCTTTACTGACATGGTGGTTGTGTTTATTTCTGAGCCTAGATATACAATATGCTGCAAGGGAAATAAGTTGGACTTTTGCAAGTTGACAGTGATGCCTAGGCTGGCACACAAGGACAGAGTCTCGTCCCTCATCCTTATGAGTTGATGCTTGGTGCTAGCAGTGAGGAGCCAGTCGTCTAGGTACAGAAACACCTGGAATCCTTGACGTCTCTCATGTGAGCAGTTATCACTGCCATGCATTTGGTAAACACTCTGGGGGGGCTGTAGTGAGGCGAATGGGCAGTGTTCTGAACTGAAAATGACTCCAGGAGCACCTGTCCATTTTGATGTGGTAGTACACATCCTGGAGATAGATTGAGCACATCCAGTTTTCTTTCCTGATAAAGGGAAACACTGACTGCAGAGTGACCATTCGGAACTTTGATTTTCTTATATGCTTGTTGAGCCTGCCGAGATCTAGAATTGATCTCCAGTCCCCTGTCTTTTTTGGAACTGGAAAGAATAGAGAGCAAGTTCCGGATCATACTTGCTCTGCGGGGACTTCTTGGATGACTTTTTTGCAGCAAGGAGATAACCTCTGATGTTGCACAGTCTAGTTGGATGGGTGGTACGTCTGGAAGAGACTAGTTTGTTGGGAGATCGGAAATAAAGGGAATCAGGTAACATATGGGCATTACTGTGTGCACCCAACGAATCTTGAGCGACAGTTAGCCAGGCGCTTGGGTACAGCGATATACGACCCCCCAACTGCCTCCAGAGACAGACAGTCTGGCAAACCCCTCAGGGTCGATGGAAGGGACCATCAGAAAAAGCTTCTCCGTCTCCTTGATGTTGCAGTCCTCCTCTGCCGCGTGGGTGGCATCTTCCATTATATCTTCCCCCTCTGCATCTGGGGGAGGGATGATCTTGTGCCCGAGGAAAACCTTTTTGGGATTTGCGGAACCACATTTTCCCACTTGTATTACCCCTTGGGATAGGGTCTGGATGGGAAGGAGAAATGAACTCCAACGGCAGATAAGGTTTTTCCTTCCTGCTAGCACCTAGTCAAGGTCTCTTTCACTTGGGGTCCAAAAGAAGATGAACCGTCAAAGGGAACGTTCGTGAAGGAAGACTTGAAGGATTCTGTAAAATTACAGAGACGCATCCACGAATGTCTCCTGAGGGATATTCCTGCTGCGGCTGCCCTGCTTGCTCCATCTGCCGCATATGAGATCAGTCTCATGGAGGAGTTAGCTATGGAAGTAAGGTGGAGAGCTGCGCAGAAACCTTGTCCATGGAACCTGGAGCTACTGAACCCTGGAGGTCATCTCCTAACTCTTTCAGGAGATCCCTCTGAAGACAAGGGAAATGAGTCAGGTAATTCAGCGATCTTAATGTAAATGCCACTGAAGGAAAGGTATGCTTCCTGTACCTATTCATCGTCCTGGACTCCTTGTTAGGAGGATGGATATTAGAAGACGTCCCAGATAATTCCTTCATGGTGGCCGCTGCTACCACCATAGCATCAACTGGAACTCCCTTACTAAGGAAGGACTTGTCCTCCGGTGCTGTCAAATTTGTTTGGCCTCCTCGGGACGGCTTCCACTAAATCTGCAGAGGTCCATGCTTTAAGCGACATGACCCCCAAAAGTTGGTCATAAGGCGGCGTTACCCAAGAGGTGGAAGGTCGGGACCCAAGGGCCTCAAGATATACAGATTCATCCTCAGTAGGGTTAGAGGTCTTCCAATCACCCCTCTAAGGATTTCTAGGATGTCAGAGAAGGAGACATCCTCAGAGGGGGATCTAGGGAACCCTTCTGATTCCTCTAAATCAGTGTCTGACGTGACAGACTAGAGTCAACAGGTTTCCTCTTACATATTACTGATTTTAAAGTATTTTCTTCTGATTTTTTTGTTTAAAATGACTGCTTTGCCTCCTACTTTTCGGCGTTTTCCAGCTTGCTAAAGTTGATATCTGTATTAGAAACAATATTTAGAACACATCTAGAGCCTGTTTAAGTGTAACACAGGAAATGCAGTAATTTAAATTCAGTTTTTTTTAAATTGCATTTTACCTGACTCTGGCCTAGCACTCCAATGTGGGGTCATTTATTGCACTGTTCTGACTATTTTGCTACTTGTGTATCTCTGCTCCCTTTAAACTAAAAAAAAAAAAAAATCTTGCTTTTTTCCCACTTTCTGAAATTTAAGAAAGTTCAGTTACAGATTTGCTGTTCTGAACTGTTTGTAAGTTTCTTGGAGGCCAGTGCTTGCTTGGGCTAAAGGGAAGTCTCTGTTCACCAGTGGCAGTGGTTAACACTAGGCAGCCTGCCTGTCCGTGTAGGAGTGGTTACTGCTAGAAGCTGTAGTTTTATTGGCCATTTTGGGACAATTGCAAAGTCCTTGATGTCTCTCTGTTAAAACCCTGCAACTCTCTTTTTGCGTGGTCTTGCACCGCTTAGAAACTAATCCCGGCTCCACAAAGTCTGCTCTTCACTTTTTCCCTTAGAACTGCTGTAAATCTCAAAATAAGTACTCTATTTTCATTCTAAAGCCCTGCACTTGCTCAAACAATTAATCTCATAGGTAAGCACTAAAACTTAAGCACTGCATCATCATATTCCTTTTAAGCACTTGCTCCCTATTGGTTCTTTCTAATCAGTCAATAAGTAGTTCCCTATATTATTCAGGCATGTCTAAAGGTCAGTTTCGGGTTTACTCTCCAGTCCAGCTGGAGAATCTGGGAATCCTGAGGCAATATTACAACTGCCTTATGTATACAGACCATCTCTCTCCTCCTCCCAACAAGCTCAAATATATGTGAGAGATGCAACTATATAGCCAAACTGGAGGCTAAGCTCTCTCAACCCAGTACTGGCACAGCCTGTCAGGAGGAGAAGGTAACCACAAATCCAGTCTCACATAGACCTATCGCATCAGCAAACCAAACACACAAAAACATACTTGGAGGCTCTAAGTAAAAATCTGCCTTAGCAGCAGAGACCTCCAAAGCAGACATCCAAACAACCCCTACCACGAAACAATACCCACATAGCACAAAAGTCAGTGTGCCACACAGTCACAACCCTTAAGGCTAAACAACACACTCACCAGGCTGAACAAGGAGAAGGTCACTGTAAGCTGCCTGTCAGGTGCCAGGATTTGCCACATAACACAAGCACTCAGGTCACTCCAAAGCAAGTACAAATATGACTTAGTCATTCTCCATGATGGTGTGAATGACCTGAGATGTACCTCCCTGGACTACATGAAAAAAGACAGAGGAGCTCTTTGATCATGTAGCCCAGGCCGGTATGACCCTGACCTTGAGTAGCATCTTACCCTCACCAAGAATGATGCCACAGTATAAAGACAAAATGATCAATTTTAACAATTGGCTAAAGTATTGGTGCCATTCAAAGGGGATTCAGAGTGTCAGCCTGGGATGACATGCTCAACAAGCCACGTTGCTTCGCTAGGGATGGCTTGCACCTGTCACCCCTGGGCTTTCGAATACTGGCAAAGGTTCTTGCCTCCCCCATAGTGCCTTTTTTAGGCAAGGCTCAAAAAGACAAACCCACCTCCATAGACAACACAAAGAAAAAAAAAAAACTGCTCAACGCCAGAAGTCTAACCCTCAAGATGCACGCACTCGAGACTCTCCTCAGTATGGAGAATATCGATATCTGTGCAGTAACAGAAACCTGGTTCAAGGCTCCCGAGAGCACCCCAGCACTAACAGGTTATACTTCATACCACGCTTTCCGGCCCCAAAACTTGGACCAAACCACAAAAGGAGGGGGAGTGTCCATATTTATCGAAGATACCCACACCTCCAGGTTAGTGGCACTGCACGAAGCATCGGAGACCATCCATGTGCAACTAACAGTGGGCAAAACTGCCTTTCAGTTTGTAGCCTGTTACAGACCACCCTCCCAAACACAGGAACCTCACTCAGCTTTCCTGCCAACACTGGAAAATATGAAGGTCTCTCCAAACACCATTATATTGGGTGACTTCAACTACCCAAACACCCTCACCCAACGGTTCCTAGAATTTATAAACTCAAATGCTATGGAACAACTGGTCACCACTCCCACAACAGGGGAAAACATATTGGATCTGGTCATCACCAACATGGGGTCTCTGTTCCACACCAAAGGTATACCTCTCATTGGTAAGATCAGACCATAAACTAATCTTACTGGACATCCATATTCCGTCCCCAACCCCAGCCAAGGGAACCAAGGTAAAGAACATCTCAAAAGCAAACTTCACACTTCTCAAAACAGAGGTGGAATCCTTCAAAGCCACCGGGCCAGTGGAAAATACGGCCCAAAATGCAGAATCCTTTACAAAAGCATTCTATGGACACCTACAGGAATGCATGGAGCATGCTATCCCAAATGAAACCAAGACACACTCCTCCAAAGGCAGGAGACCTGTCTGGTGGACCCCGGCCATAAATAAGCTATACAACAGAAGGAGAAAGCTACTACATGATAGAGCAAAATCCCAAAAAGGGAAGGCATCTCTGATCAGTACTAGCAAGAAACGATGATCCCTCATAAAATCATCTAAGGCCAGCTTCGAAAGAAAACTTGCACAAGACACTAAAGATAATCACAAGTCCTTCTTTAGTTATGTCAGAAACCTGGGAGGCAACTCCCAGATACGCTCCGAGTTGGTGCAAAATGACAAAAAATACACAGAACCCACAGACATTGCCAACATCCTGACAGAAAGGTTCAGTGCAAACCCCCCCCCCAAAAGAGCAAATGTCTATCCCAACAAAGTGTAGCCTTCCTGAGATCACAGATGCACAGTTGAGAGCTGCCCTCTCCAAAGCAAAAAACACAGCATCAATGGGACCAGACGGTGCCCAGGGCTGCGTCTTACACAAGCTCCAAGAAGAACTAAACCCTCATATAAAGTCACTGTTCAATCTCAGCCTTACGACAGGATACGTACCCAATGAATGGTGTATAGCAACAGTGGTCCCACTCCACAAAGGTGGTGCCACAACAGACACAGGAAACTATCGCCATACAAGCCCAACTAGCTTGGTCTGCAAAGCTATGGAGCGTATCATCATGGAAATCGTAAACGAAGACATTGGGAACCTCCAGACACTGGATCCTACCCAATTCGGCTTTGTTAAGGGCAGATCTTGCCTCTTGAACCTGGTGGACTTCTTTGAAACGGTTACCAAAGCCATAGATGAAGGGAAGGTAGTCCACAGTGCCTACCTGGACCTCGCAAAAGCCTTCGACAATACCCCACTCGGGCATCATAAATAAGCTCACCAGCTTAAATATCAACCCCTATGTCACAAGATGGGTTGCAAACTGGCTCAGGGATAGAACCCACATGACCAGAATAGCAGGTGCCATGTCAGACTCTAAACCAGTTACAAGTGGCATCCCGCAAGGCTCAGTCCTGGGACCTCTCGTTCAGTATATATTTCTCAGAGGTACAGGCAAACATGGGTGGACTATGGCTGACCAAGTTTGCAGATGACTGCAACCTGGATGCCGTAATCTACTTTCCAGCTGACACAAGCATCCACCAAAAGGGTCTCTCAGAGACGGATAACTGGTGCCAGAGCCATGGCCTAAAGCTAAATGCCAAAAAGTGCATAGTCATCCCCTTTGCGAAAAACAAAGTGCCCACAAATTACCACATAGGTGGTAATCCATTAAGTACGGAAGTAATTAGGGACTTGGAGACCCAAGTAGATAGCAATCTCTCCTTTGACAATCACATTGCCAAAGTGGTTAGAAAGGCCTTTTATATAGCCCACCTTATCATGAAAGGATTCACATCTAGATCAAGAGAGGTCATAGTGTCCCTCTACTCATCAGGCCCATAATTGAATACAATGCCCCATTTGGGATGTACCTTACCTGACACCTGCAGCAACTGGAAAGACCCCAAAAGTACCTCACCAAGAGGATCAAGGGGCTCAAACAGATGCCCTATGCAGCTCGGGTAAAGAAACTCCAGCTCTACTCAGTTGCGTACTGCCTACTCAGAGGCGATCTGTGTCTGACATATAAAGCCATGTCCAACCTAGAATTAATGGACATGCTTCACCTCAGGAAATCCAAATCCCTTAGAGCTGCACGCTCCAGGGACTTGAACCTCAGCACAGAAATAAATAGGACATGCTGGAGGGACATTCATATCCCAGAGGCTCCCCTCACTCTGGAACAAAATCCCAATCCATGTTAAGCAGAGACCCTCACTGACCCTCTTTCAAGAGAAATCTTGACGAGTGGATGGGCAATCATAAGTTTACCCCTGGGATCTCTTCTGTGTCCTTGCTTGACAGAGGTACAGTAAACTAACCTTAAAAGGGCTACCTTCTGTGACCTACTATACAGAGGCACAGTCAACTAATGTAAAAGGGTGGTGAAAGCCACACACTCTGGCTAGGCTTATAAATGCCCTAGGGCAGACAGCCTAGTATCAACCTATGAACCTATAGCATCCTCTGAGGGAGCTCTCCAGTGGGATAATCTGGGAAGGTCTCGGAAGAGAGGGCACCTCCAAAGGGGGCTACTTGGGCCTCTGGTTCCCTACAATCTGGGGGTTGGCAAGGGGCAAGAGGTTGCTGGTGGTGGGATATAGGTTCCAAAGATATGGCTTTGGAAGAGGATAAAGCCTTCTCTATAGCTTCAAAAGCCCCCCCCCCCCCGCTCTGAAGACCTCCACTTCGAGGGGGGGGGGAGTGGATGGTAGACTCCTAGCAAGAGGGAACGGCTCCAAAGCAGAAGTGGGAGCAGAGGGTCAGTTCCGACTAGAACCCAGGGTGACAGTCCCCCCCTCGGAGTAGACACAAGAGCGTCAGCCCCCAGAACCCTTAGCTCCAGACTGAGCAGTCGAGGAAAGAGTAATTGGCTCAGAGGAAACAGGTTGAATTCCCGGAGACGAAGGGTCGAAGACAGAGGAACCTGAGGTAATAGGCTCCCAGAACGAAGCAGTCGGAAGAACAGTGATTAGTAAGGGGGTCGGCTCAGAGACCTTTGGGTCTGGAGGTATCTATTTTTCTAGCCAGAGCTGGATCCGAAAGCAACCTCACCACCACCCTATCGATGTCCTCACCTGATAGGGTCCTGGAGGATCTGGTGAAGACAGAAGGAGACCTTCTCTCCAAAATAGGAGATCTCAATGTAGGAGATACAGTCTTGATGTAGAGCAAAATCTTTGGTACCGAAGACTTCTCGGAACCAATGAAATTGACGGCACCAAAGATTAAGCAGAGTCGGAACCGGAACTCCATGGTTCCAACGCTTTAGCCTTTTTGGTGGGCTCTGAAGCCGGGGCCAATTTTCTCTTTGAAGATTTTAGAGCTGCCTGACCAAGTTTCAGCTGTTCCTGGAAGGAACTGGTCATGAGACCCTCGTCAAAGAGTTTTACCTTCCTTTTGTTCAAAACTCTTGTGCTAAAAAGCATGACAGAAGGCGCAGGGTTCCTGTAAATGGGACAATATACACAAAGTACAGTTGTGTACCTACCATAAATGTAGATGTTAGTGTATTCACTGTTGCAGTCATTACTCTTGGGTTATCTGGCTGGCAGGCGACCCGCAGTCGGCCAGAATTCCAAAGTCTAGATCTGGCGTCGGTTGCTGTCACCTCTTCCCTGACGTCAGTGCGCCAGGGGTATAAAAGATGCAACAGATGCCATTTTCTTCAGTTTTTCTTGCCCCAGATGTCAGGTGCCCCCAAATTAGTAGGCTGAAAAAATATGCCAATAAAAATGCATGCACAGAAATTACTTTTCTTTCATTTACAAGCAAATGCAACCAATAGGTTGTACAGGACAGAGTAGTGCAGATAGACCCAGCGAAGAAAAAGGGGGATGGTAGGTGGGTAACCTGGACTGCAACAGTGAATATACACGAACATCTACATTTATGGTAGGTACACAACTGTACTATGTTCATAGTGTTTCACTGTTACAGTCATTACACTCTTGGGTTGAATCCCAAAGCTGAGGATGGGTGGCTGGGCTAAATAGGATTAGGAGAGGCTAAGAGGCCCTGCAGGACTGCAGTGGCAAAGCCTGCTCTGGACTTAGAGTATAGAGGTAAGTGGTAGTGCTTTGAGAAGGTGTGCACCGAACTCCAGGTTGCAGCCTCCAAGATATCTTTGGTTGGTACTCCTCTGATGAAGGCTGCTGAAGTGGCTGCTGAAGTGGCTGCTGCTCTGGTGGAAGGCCTGATGCCCTTAGGCACTGATATGCCATGTTGAGAATAGCAGAAATGGATGCAATGGCCTATCCATTTAGAAATAGTCTGTTTTGAGATGGCCTTTCCTTGTGATGCCGTAGCATAAGACACTAAAAGTTGCTCAGCCTTTCTGAAGGCTTTAGTTCTGTCCAAGTAGAAGCGTAGCTGTCCATGTCCAAAGAATGTAGAATTTTCTCACCCTTGTTCTGTGGATTTGGATAAAAGGTAGGCAAGTGAATGGTTTGGTTGAGGGCCACACTGGACACCTCCTTAGGCATAAATGTAGGGTTTGTCCTCAGAGAAACCCTGTCTGGATGAAAAAGGAGGAAAGATTCCACAGCCATGAATGCTTTTAACTCTGAGACTCGCCTTGCAGAGGTTATTGCTAGGAGCAGAGCTATTTTCCAGGATAAGAATGTTATATCTGCTGTTGACCCTGGCTCGAAAGGAGGTAGTGAGTTTTTCCAAAACATAACTGAGGTCCCAGGCTGGATTGGTGCTCTCCGTGGAGGCCTAAGGTTTTTGGCCCCTCTGAGGTACTGCCTTATTAAGGGAAGAGAAAAAATAGGTGGTTCCGCATTGTAATGGGCTGAAATGACAGAGGCATTAATCTTAACTGATGAGAAAGAAAGGCCTTTGTTCAGCATCTCAGTTAAGTATTGTAAAATGAGGGATATTTGGTATGGATGTGTCAATGCCTTGTTCCTGGTTCCAAGCACAGAATCGTTTCTATTTGTCTGCATAAGATTTTCTAGTACTGGGCCTCCTGGCTTCCAAGATAACATTCAAGACAGCTTTTGAAAGAGGAGTGTTCTGAATGGCTACAATATCTGCCATGCTGCCAGATTTAGGGTCCTGAGATGGCTGTGCAGGAGCTGATTGTTTTGTTGGGTCAGCAGGTGAGAAGTTTGAGGCAATATCCATGCTGGACCTTGAGACAAGCTCTTTAGGATTGGGTACCAGTGCTGCCGTGGCCAGTCTGGTGCAATCAGTATCACTTTTGGCTTCTCTTGTCTGACTTCTAGGAGTACCCTGGGAAGGAGAGGCAGTGGAGGAAAGGCATAAACTGTTAGATTTTTCCAGCTGAAGGATAGGGCGCCCACTTTCCATGCTTGCTTGTGATAAATCCTTGTGCAAAATCTCTGCAATTGGTAGTTGTGTGGGGAGGCAAATAGATCTATGTCTGGGCACCTCCATTTCCTTATGATGCTGAAGACTTGTGGATCCAGTTTCCATTCATGGGGATTCATGAGGTTTCTGCTTAGTCTGCCAGAGTATTTCTTTTTCCTGGCAGGAATTGTGCTTGCAGGTGAACTTGGAAAGCCAATGCTGTGTCCCATAAGGTCATTGCTTGTCTGCAGAGGGGGGTAGGAATGTGTACCTCCCCGTTTGTTTATGTACCACATGACCGTAGCATTGTCTATCAGTAACTGTCCTAAATGAAGCATGTCCTTGAAAGCTGCCAGGGCGTTCTGAACAGCTAGCATCTCTTTTTGATTGATGTGAAGATGCATCTGATTTGCAGGCCATGTGCCCTGAATACATTTTCCTGCCATAAGGGCCCCCCAGGCATAATATGATGCATCCGTTGTCAGTGTTTGCCTGGCTGTGGGTAGACTGAATGGTAGACCCTTGTGGTGACAGGCTTCTGCCCACCATCGAAATTCCTGTTGCAGGCAGGGAATGAGTGTAATTACTGTCTCCAGGCTGTGGCAATGCTGAGTCCAAACACTTTTTAGATACCATTGTAGTTTCCTCATATGCAGTCAGGCATATGGAATTAGTAGAATGCAGGATGCCATGAAACCAAAGGCCTGCAGGATATTCCTTGCAGATAAGTGGGTTTTTGTTGCCAATGTTTTGAAGGAAGTAGTCAGATGTTTTTGTTTGTCTGGCGTGAGATAAGCTATCTGGGCAGTTGTATTTAAGCTTGCACCCAAGAATATTCTCTCTTGAGAGGGCACTAGTTTTGATTTCTTTTCGTTTGCCGTGTACCCTAGGCCAATTCGTAATCTTTTTACAAACGCCAGATGCTGTAGAAGAATATCTTTGTTCTCTGCTTGAATTAGGCAGTCGTCCAAGTAGGGATACATTTGAATTCCTTTTTGTCTGCAAAACGCAATTACTGGTGCCAGGCATTTTGTAAAGACCCTGGGCGCAGTAGATAAGCCAAAGGGCAGTGCAGAGAATTGGCAATGCAGTGAGCCAGCTATGAATCTGAGGAATCTTCTGCACAACTGTCTGATTGGGACATGCAGGTATGCCTCCTTTAGGTCCGAGCCAAGTCTTCTTGCCCAGCATGAGCAGTAGCTGCTGTAGTCAACATCTTGAATTCTGGAACTTCCAGAAACGTATTCAGAATAGACCGGTCCAGTATTGGTCTCCAGGTTTTGTCCTTTCGGGGTACTAGGAAAAGTCTGGAGTAAAATCCTTGCCCCTGCTCGTGTTGTGGTACTTGCTGAATGGCCCTCATGTCCATGAGGGCTGTAATTTGTTTTTGTGCCTCTGCCCACTGATTGTGTGGCAGGTCTGGCATGCTTTTTGACCTTGGTAGAGTGTGAAAGTGGAACCTATAGCCTTGGGACACCATGTTCAGGACCCATTTGTCTTGGGTAACCATTTGCCAATCTGATGAAAAAAGTGCTAGTTTTCCCCCTAAGGGGGCTGCCAAAAGAGAAGTGCTTGGGTCTGGTAGAGGAAAGTCAATGGGACTGTTTCCTGTAAGGCTGTGATTTGTCTTCTCTGCTTTTGGAGGTAGGAGCACCCCATAGTTTCGGCCTGTATGTGCCTTGGGGTTGAGATCTGCCTCAGGGATGCCTGTATCTGCCTCTTTGCGGCCTGCCTCACACTGGAAAGGACCAATTTTTTGAAGGCCAGTTCCTGCTAAACCTGGGTGGCTGTACCTGTAAGAAATCCTTGACTGTCTGCAAGGATTTGGCTTTATCCTCCATTTTTTCAACACCTGTTCTGCTTTAGTGCCAAACAAAGTATTATGCTGTAAAGGTGCATCTAGTAATTTTGCTTTAACATGATTAGGCAGATTCTGTTCCTTTAACCAAGCATGCCTTCTAATAACAGTACCTGTAACAGCGACTCTGCAAGAGGCCTCCAGTGAATCATAACCACATTGCAATGTACGCCTCCCCACTTGTTCAGTTGCATGCAATAAATCCAACAATTCCTTGTTTTCTGTACTTTCAGTATTTGTTGACCATTTCTGTTTAAGCAGGGACATTAAATATTGTTGATATTTAAGCATATGAAACTGACAATTTAAAGCCCTTACAGCCAGGGTGGCAAAGGTGTAGACTTCTCCCCCCATCTGTCTAGAGACCTAGAATCCCTATCAGAGGGGACAGGGTTTTTTGCAGTGGAGGCTTTGACCCCTTTGGGACCCTGAGATACAGTTTCTGGGTCAGCAGCGGGGTTTTTGTATAGAAATTTATGGGAATCTGGGACCCTGTAGTATCTGTCTGGCTTGGCAGGTGCAGGGGGTAGAGAGTCAGGGGACAGGCTGGACTCTGAAAATACATCTACAATGTCTAGAACAGGTGGAATAGCAAGGGGTCTGTGCTGAGAAAGTAGCAGAAAGTCCGGGAGCCTTTTCTTAGATTCAGAATAATCCTGGCTTTCCCAGTGGAAATGCTCCCTCATGGTATGGGGGTTTCCCGAAAAGAATAATCCTCAGGAGGAGGCGCTGAAGGAATGGATTCTTCAGCATCACAATCCTCATAAGGAGGCTTGAAGTAATCCTGTTCTGATCAGGTTTCTATTTCCTCAGATTCTTTTTCTGAAGAAAGGTACTCTCTCTCTTGCCTAGGCCTCTTATCAGGAGGGGGATGGGAACCCCTGATCAAAGTAATTAGGTCTTCGGCCATTTTGAGCATCTGTTTTTTAGACATAGAAGTCTGAGCAGGAGAATGCTGCACTTGTTTCTTTGTCTTTCGTGCTGCTTTAGTCTTTGAAGCTGAAGACGGCTTAATATACAGTTGTGTAGGTCTGAACACACACCTCAGAAGCCGATGCCTGCTCAGCGGCTCCGGACCCATCTGAGGGAATGACTTGAGTGTCCAATACCCTGAGTATCCAGAGGCCTGGTCAGCTCCACGTGGGAGTCAGAAGCAGCCTGTGGCTCTGAGGTAGCGGGCACCAGGGGCTGCAAAAGCACCTCACCGAGAACCGGCGAATGGTCCAGTAGAGGCTTCGTCGTCTGTTTTGGACCTCGGATGCCTATCCTTTTCCTTGTCCTTGCGTTTTTTGAAAACTCTGGTTGTCGGCTGGTCCAACGGCATTGTATAATTAAATCTTCGGCCAAAGTAATGAAATGCAAAATCAAACAGACGCTTAATAGTGTGCTGGATGAATCTAGCACAAAACCGACAGCTAGCAATGTTGTGATCAGGGCCTAGGCAAGGAATACAGTAAGAGTGGAAATCCTTATGAGGTACTTGCTTCCCACAAGAAATACAATTGTTAACTTTTTCTGACATCGGACTGGAGCAAGAAAAAAAAGTTTCCCCAATGGGGTACTTGGCTTTAATGAAGACTTTGGTTCTGAAATTCGAATTAGAAAATCTCAGGAGTCTGCCGACTGGCACTTGCGAACTGCTTCTGCTTCGGGCACCGCACGGCAAGAAAGACTGAAGAAAATGGCGTCTGTTGCAGCTTTTATACCCCTGGCGCACTGACGTCAGGGAAGAGGCGACAGCAACAGACGCCAGACCTAGACTTCGGAATTCTGGCCGACTGTGGGTCGCCTGCCAGCAGGATAACCCAAGAGTAATGACTGCAACAGTGAAACACTATGAACATCTGGTGTGGCTGTCTGTAAGAGACATTTTCTGCGCACACCTATCACATTTTTTGAACCCCGAAGGGCAATGATCCTTGTGATCCTTATCTTTAGACATTCTTAAACAAAGGTGAATTTTTTTTTTTTTTTTTTTTTTTTTAAACACAGTCACACACACAGGGAGGAAAGGCCCTCCAACTTAAACAGGCACTACGACCCTCTAAATTAAACGGGCTGTACAGTAAAGGGGAAACAGAGGTTGAAAACTTTCAAAAAAAAAAAAAAAAGTCGCGCAAGAGAAGAAAATATCTATAAATATATCTATAAATATATCTATAAATATATCTATAAATATATCTATAAATATATCTATAAATATATCTATAAATATATCTATAAATATATCTATAAATATATCTATAAATATATCTATAAATATATCTATAAATATATCTATAAATATATCTATAAATATATCTATAAATATATCTATAAATATATCTATAAATATATACATCTCAGACAGAAAAGGGTAGAAAAGGACTAAATACAGTATAAAATCGTTTTACTTGGCCAACGAGCCAGTAAGACACAACCTCGAAGCTTTTGCGGCAAATGAGATCTGGGGAATTGCAGTGAGGCACCATGGGATACGGGCTAGTCTCGAATCAGTAAAAGCTCTTGAGCTTCAGTATCGGCTGAGTCGGAGCCGAATATCGGCTCCAAACCCATCCAGCAAGAATTATGGCGAGATAGGACTACATAACATCTCCTGTTACACTGCATGAAAGTTCTGGGGAGGGAGCTTGATAAACATGCAGAGTAGTAAAAAGATGGGAGATTAGCAGTTTGGGATTCTGGTCAAGATGCAGCAAAACTGACCTGATGTTTGCAGTGAGACAGATAGGCAAGAAGAAGCTAGAGATGGGGGGGGGGCACTTCAACAGGACATTCCTAAGCTTGGAGAAAGCATATGACAAGGTCCCAAGAAAGCGGATTTAGGCAGTCCTATGGCAGTTCAAAGTTCCAGAACCAAGAGTAGAATGAATGCAAGCTATGTACAAGGACTCAATTACTCAAGTACAAATAGGGCTTGGTCTTGGAGGGGTTCTCAGTGGGAGTGGGTGTGCATCAGGTTTCAAAAGCCCACTGCTGCTTATATTGGCAATGAGCTACATTGGTGAACAGTTTGGAGGGGACAGATCAACAAAGTTGTTGTATGAAGACGATGTGGCATTACAAGCAGATTGAGCAAGAACGTCAAAGAATAGAGGAATTTATCGCAAAACTGAAGGCACGTGAGATGAAATAGACAGCTGCAATGGCAACAAATAGGGGAAATCAGAAGCAGCTGAGAACGGAGACAGAAAGGAAAATAGTTGAATAGGTCAACATCTTCAAGTATTTGGGAGGGGTGGTGGAAGAGAAAGAAAATCCAAGTAAGGAAGTCAAAGCTGGAATCCGAGGGGCTGCAGCCAACTGGCACAGAGTGATAAGGGTAGTGTATGGCCAAAGAAGCTGAAAAGTAAGGTATACAAAAAAACAGTGGTGTGACCAATATTACTGTACGGTACAGAAACCTGGGCAGTAGACGCAGAGCAGTTGAGGAAACTACAGGTGATAGAGGTAAGTGCCTGAAATGGGCTGGTAGGATGCACACTGTGGAACAGATGAAATGAGGAAATCAGAGCAGAAGCCAAGGTAACTCCAATTTTAGAAAAGGTCAAAACAACAGACTACAGGGGTTTGGGCACATGTGCAGAAAAGAAGCAAATCTGGTAAAGATTTGAGACAGACAGGAAGGTGGCAAGAGAAAATGAGGGTATCCAGCAAAAAGATGGATGGACAGAGAGAAGCCCTGCCAACAGTCACGCATGACTGGTCGAAGGTAGCAGAGTAGCATTGAATCGAGAAAGATGGCAACAGTTAACACGACACCCAGACTCCAAGTAGATAATGTGGGCAGAGTTGAGTGGGGAAAATTGGGGTGTGAATGGCTAGGCCTAAAAGACTTTAGGGCCATTAGCCTAGTAACCTCATGATCCTCTGTACCCAAGTGAGGTACTGGGTCAATTGCCTTTGCCAGGTTGAGGTAGGTGGCATACAATCAGCCCTTATCCATGGTTCTCAAAGTAGTCCACCACAGATTAGTAGACCTGACTTGCCCTTGACAAAACTGAACTGGGATGGGTCCAGTGTTTGAAGGTTTCCTGCATCTTTATTACGACCATAAAAATTCTTTACAAGGCCTTGCATCAAAGACTAGTCAAACTTATGGGTATGTAGTTCTCTGGGTCTGCTGATGACCCCCCTTTGTGTGTGTGTGTGTGTGTGTGTGGGGGGGGGAACCTTTGTAGTTTTCTATTCCCTAGAGACAAAGCCTGTCTGGAGGCTGTATTTGAACACAGATTCTATTGGGACAGGTACTGTTTTAAGCTATTTAACAGGTATCCCGAGATATTATCTGGACCCACTGACGCAGTGTTTTTAGCCTTGGAGTGCGCAGCAAGGACCTGTTCTTTAGTAACAGCTGGGGGAGAAATGGTTGAGCGCATTTCCTGGGGGGAGGGGGGGGCAACAAGGGTGATGGGGAGTGAAACTGTAGCTAAATTTAAATCAGCTAGCAAATTTGCTATATCCTCCAGTTCGGTATAAGGAATCCCATTTACTATTAATTCAGGACACTGTAGGGTGCGCGCCCCTTTACAGTTACATACATAACTTAAATATGTTTTATAGTTATCCTTAGCCTTGGAAGCTATTTTTGCCTCAAAAATTGCTTTCGTGCAATTGCTTGTTAGGACTGGTGGAGATTTTGTCTGCTGGACATAACTTTTCCTATTTCTGAACAAGATTTTCTTTCTTCTGTTGTACTGGGAGTCCAGCAAGGGGCCTTTTTTTTTTGGTACTGCTGCTTCTATGCAGTTGTTTACATGCTTGTACAGGGTTTCTGTAAACACTTCCGCATAGGCCACAGTGATCTCAGAGCTTGAAGATTGGAATTTAGCTATGCTATAGCTTAATAGTAGGTAGTTAAGCCTTGGAAAAGTTCTTAGAAGTTCTGGGGCTTGCTGGAAGTTTAAGATTTATATTCATTTCAAGGATGACTGATTTTTGACCTGATCTTACCAGTTAGGATATTACACAAGGGGACGTGTAATATTCCATCACATTTGTGAGTACCATATGCAGGATACTTGCACCCCTAGTAGGTTTGAACACTAGGTGTTCGCGTTGACAAAATCCAAGAATCTAAGCTTGCATGTTAGTGGTTGTGTATGTATCCTAATTTAATGTAGGATAACGGAAATCACCCATGAATAAGGTGTTGGGCTGAACTGGTGAGTGACTCCAGTACACTCAAGTACATGGTAGGGTTATCATGAGTCACAGGCTGGGACCTGTAGCTAAGCAAGAATATGGTATTGGGCTTTACCCAAGGTTAGTTGGACATGAAGTAGCTCAAGCGTGTTTTACTGTTCGACCAATTTTGACGTGTACTAACTTTTGTGTGTGTAGATTAATAACACCATCACCTCTTGTCCTGTCTTGTGCCGTAGCTGGTCTAAATGGTGTGGGAAAACATTACAGCCTTGCACTGCTGGGGTGCCTTACATAGATTTAAACCATTTCTCAGTAACTGCACAGGTGTAAACACTTTCCAGGGTTATGAGAGCTTCCAGGCTGTGGATAATTTTGTTGAGACTCCAAACACTGAACAGTAAACATCTTCAGTTCATCTCAAGTAGAATTTATTATGTCCGACGGTTTAACAAGATTAACACTGCCAAAAGCCTAATGGGGGAGTGCAGCTCATCCCTGGCAAAGTAGATACACGAGTTTGTCTCTCTGATCCACAGTAGGTATAATGTACGTTACTGACAACCTGTTTGGAGATATCAGTGCCTGTATGCGAATGCTTCATCTCCAAAAACATAGTAATTACATCTCTCACGAACTCTGTCAGTAAGCGTAAGAAAAAGGTGGCTGTCAGGAAACACAAGAGAACTGCTACATTGTCTCAGGATGCCCATTTCTACCTGGCTGGCTACAGACACAGTTGGAAAGTGCACATAGCTGCAGATCCTTTTTTGTGATCTACAAGAGGTGGTGCAAGAGGGCTTTGTAACCAATTAAACTGCAGCAGTACATTCATATCATGCTCATCACCCAGTGAATACACAAACCAGTGCAGGTCTTGGATTGTTAAAGATTACCAAATGGATGAAATAACAGCTGCATCATAACTTACCATAGCAGCATATTATCTAACATTATAATCACATCACTGTTGCAGTATTCTACATAAATGGGAATTGAGAAAAAAAAAGTAAATAAGGTCTTTTCTCCACTCTGGTTATAGCGAGGTAGTACATTAGTTGTTTGTCCATATCCAGTAATTGCAAGAGAATAATCACTAATTTGAGGCTTGGGAAAAACACTGGCCACTAGATGGTTTGGTCCAGGTCTAAGTCACAGACATGGACAGGTTGGTTTAAAGCCAACAGATCACACTGAGGAATGAAACAAATACATTCTCAAAAAGTTACTTTGTTCTAGATAAAACAGTAGTACTAATCTATGAACCTAATCTATGAACCTATAAAATAGTGAAGGGCTCTTAATCCTATCAGTGGTACACAGCAGTAACAGCCAGTGAGAAAGGTTTTCAAGCCAGAAACCTGAAAGCAGTTACTAGATATCTCAAATTACTGCAAATTTTTTCAGAGAAAATTCTGGATTCCAAGGTGGTGCCTTCAGTTTCCTGTGTGGTGCAAGATGCACAACTCCATTCTGAAACAGCTTAGCTAGTGTGGAAGAGGAAAAATGGGTGTCCATATGCAATCATACCAGGACAGCTGACAGGTGGAACTTTAGAGAGACAAAAGGCCAGGTCAGCATTAAACAAACTCTGGTGAAAAAAAATAAAATAAAAAAATAAAGTGGAGAGTCAAGAATTCATCTTCCAGGCAGTCACCTTCAGTGTTTTGAGTCTCAGAGTGCCACTGGGCCCCCCCCCCCCACCCCCTGCAGTATCAATAAGGTGCAACTTATAACCAAGATGAAGAACTCCTCTTTATTTACAGCAACACTGAAATCCAAGCTAGTCTCAGACAGAAGAGATAAATTACAACTGCTTGACTCCTAACTAGAATCCAGGGCAGCAGATGGATGGTATAAAAAATCTCCTTCCCCCTCTTTGAAAGAATGCATCGGTCACCAGAGTTTTATTGCAAGGCAACCCTGACCAAAACCTCTTCACTTGACAGTTCTTAGGGGAGACCAATTTACAAGGACCCTCAGCATCATGTACGATACTACTACGTGTTGATCCAGCCTCTACTTAAGAGTGTTAAGTCAAGGAAATTATCTGTCAAAGCATTTTGTTTTTGAGGAGATTTTTTTTTTTTTTAATTTATTGACATTTGTTGACAAGGAAAGTCAACTGGGTCAGAAACCCATTCAGTGTATGCCCAGGGAGAAAAGCTCCAAATATATAGATAAATAGTGTCTCTAGAGGCTGTGGTCTTACTGAACCACTATCACCATGCTTCACAACCGGATGGAGTCAAACTACCTATGTAACAATGTTGGTGTTACCCAATAATACAGTTACTAAGCATTTCTGAAGACATGGTGAGGCTTTAACACCAGTACTGATATTACTGCAGTATTTCCAGATCTTGCATGTGCAGCTCCCCAGACCCTGAATCACCTACTATGGGCCCGTCCCAAGCACTGTTTAATGCCCCTATTGTCAGTTTGATTGCACCTGAAGAATTAAAAGGCATCCCCTAATTTTGACTCGCATGAAAAGACCAACATAACTCTGCGAACAGACTGGATTAACAGGTAGCATTCCATCCAGTACTTGTAGGCGTCATAGGTACAGGCGCTGTGTGTATCGGTGGGCCATTCTTCTATGGAGCTTTCCCAAAGAAATCTCAACAGAAATCAGTTATGTATCCCAGGGATCAATCGCCATGCCTCTTAAAAAAATTCTAAAATTATGAGGAGGAAAGTGTTCAGAATGGTAATCCTATCCTAACAGAAAGGGTGGGAGGTTGGCATAATTCCTAAGGTGTTTACCTTACAGACACAAGGTGCAGGGTTCGATTCTCACATGGGGTAATTGGCTAGGCTTAAAATGGCCCACAAGGGCGCTTAGCCTAGTACTAATCTATGAACCACACTTTTTATGGTATCCAGCATTGCTTGTGTCTTAACACTTGCAGAGGGCAAACTACTCTTAGAAGTTACAGCTCCCAAAGGTTGATTTTGACAAGAAATGTTCCTCCAGCATATGATCCAAAAAATTAAGCTGTCCATGTACAGGTAAATTTATAATCCCCCAGAAGCTTTGATGTGCAAAAGCAGAATATACACATTTGGTCAAGGTAAACACCCTCAGGGACAGTGGTGAGCCTACTAGGAAGAGAGGTGAAATTAAGTGTTGGGACCATGCCATGAAGACCAGACCATGCAGACTTAAGACAAAGGATATGCAGGTAAGCACTCTATGCCCAAGATAACCCAGTTAATGCTTAAAGCGCCAGCAAAAGCGGCTCAATTTTTCACTCTTACACATTGCCCTTGCCAGACCCATTGCGAAGTAATCTTTTCCTGGACTAGAAACAGTCTGGAATAAAAAACTTAGTTCCTCCCACTCTCTCTTATGCAACCTTCTTTCTAAAGCTATGCATGAGAACAGCAGGTTAAGCATTAGCTCTACAACCGCTACCTGGTGCTGAAAAAATCTATGGGATGTGGCAGGTTCCTGACTTTTCTACAAGATGCTGACTCAATCTTCTCTCTCTCAAACAAGCATCCAAGGTTACAGCAACTGATGGCTTATGGGGAACAAGAGGATTGTTTCCCAACAGAGTTTGAGAGACAGAAAAATGGGGGGGGGGGGGGATTCTGCAACAGATTGGCCAAGAGACCCTGCAGATGAAGTTGTCGGGGGGGGGGGGGGGCTGCTGTCTGCTCAAATCAAGAAAAGTAGTTTTGGTATCCTTACCTATACCATGTCTGTTCATGCATCTTCCTCCTCTCAAAAGATTTTTGTTTGACCAATTTAGCTCAGGTTTGCTTCAGCTAAAAGGACCACTGTTTTGCGAGTTATACTTGGGAGACAATGGGATGAACGGGTTGCTTCATTACATGAAGTGCTTTTCCCTTCTTTAAGTCCGTTAATCTCTTAAGATGGAATACTAGACTAAACATTTCTCCAAAGGTTAAGGGCAAAAATGATCTGGCCCTCTTGCATCCTCAAGCAGAAGCTGTACCTTAAGCCACTCATGCTGCCTTTATCTGTGGCATTACACCTACATCTGATGCATACTTTACAACTTTCTGGTAAATCTGGAGGACTCTTGGCAAGTCTCACCTTGAAAGCAGTATTCTAGAGAGAGAAAGTACAGTTCTGTACACTTACCATAAATGTAGATGTTAGAGTGTATTCATCATTGCTGTCATCACATTTGGATTATCTGCTTGCAGGTTGCCCTCAGTTGGCCTGATTAACAAAGTCTTGGGTCCTGCGTTGGTTGCTGTCCCTTCTTCCATGACGTCAGGTCGTCAGAGGTATAAAACATGCAGCCGACCCCATTCCATCAGTTTTTCTTGCCCCAGATGTCAGGTACCCCCCTAATGGGAAGCAATTAAACAAAAAAGCACAAAGATACACCTACAACAAAAAAGCAAATACACCAAAAAGGCTTTTAAACATAGTAAAGGAAAGTAGAGATATAGCCAAAAGAAGTTAGGGGGCTGGAGGGAGGGTAACCAGGACTGCAACAGTGAATACACTCCAACATTTACATTTACGGTAAGTGTACACAACTGTACTATGTTCTTCGTGTTTCAATGCTGCAGTCATTACATTTGGGTAGATTCCCAAAGTTATGGTTGGAGGAGTAATTTAGATAGCATTAGGGCCAGCTATAAGACCTGCAAGACTGCAGAGGCAAAGCCAGCTCTGTATTTAGAGAAAATTGGCAAATGATAATGCTTGGTGAAAGTATGTATAGAACTCCAGGTAGCAGCTTCTGGAGTGAGGTCTGATCCCCTTTGGGGCTAGACCTCACTCTACCAGGGCTGCTTTCTCAGAGGCGTCCCTACCAGGGACATCCTAGAAGCTGCTACCTGGAGTTCTATACATACTTTCACCAAGCATTATCATTTGCCAATTTTCTCTAAATAAATGAATGCAATGGCTTATCCATTTAGAAATGGTTTGATTTGAAATAGCCTTCCCCTCTGCCCCTGCAGCAAATGCCACAAGCAGTTGTTCAGATTTCCTTTGAGGTTTAGTCCTGGCCAAGTAGAATCTAAGCTGTCTGTGCACATCTAAGGAATGCAGTATCCGTTCCCCTTTATTCTGTGGATTGGGAAAGAAGGTTGGCAAATGAATAGACTGATTAAGAGCCACACTGGATACCACCTTGGGCATGAAGGATAGATTGGTTCTGAGGGACACCCTGTCCGCATGAAAGATGATGAAAGGCTCCACTGCCATAAGGGCCTGTAATTCAGATATCCTTCTAGCTGAAGTGATTGCTAAAAGGAAAGCTGTTTTCCAAGAAAGAAATTTTAAGTCTGCAGTAGCAGATGGCTCGAAAGGAGGTAGAGTGGGTTTCTCCAAGACAAAGTTAAGGTCCCAGGCTGGGGGTTGGAGCTCTCCTGGGTGGTCTCAAATTTTTAGCCCTTCTGAGGAACTGCTTGAGCAGTGGATGAGAGAAGAGGGGAGGTTCTGTGTTATGAGCTGAAATGGCTGAGGCGTGGATTTTGATGGAGGAAAAAGATAGGCCCTTGTGAAGCATCTCAGTTAAGTATTGTAAACTCTGAAGTAAATTGGGCGCTGCTGTGCTCACCCCTTGAGACTGGTTCCAGGCACAGAATCTTTTCCATTTTTCAGTATAAGATTTTCTAGTACTAGGCATCCTTGCCTCTAAAATGATATCCATCACGTTTGCTGAGGGATAGTAAGAGAGAGATTAATTAGCCAGGCTGCAAGGTTCAGTGCTGGGAGCTGAGGGTGCAGAATCTGGACAGCAGGGAAGGAGTCTGAGGCAGGTGCCACAGAGATAAGTGACACACTGCGCAGGAGGGGGTACCAGTGCTGGCGCAGCCAGTCTGCAGCAATCAAAATCAACCTTGGTTTGTCCCGTTTTATTTTTAGTAGTACTTTGGAGAGCCAAGGCAGAGGGGGAGGCATAGACCGATAGTTTTTTCCAGCTGAAGGACAGAGCATCCACTTTCCAGGCTTGTTTGTGGGGAGTCTCTGTGCAAAATTTGTCCAATTTGTAGTTCTGGGGAAGAGGCAAACAGGCCTGTATCTGGGCTCCCTCATTTGCTTGTCAACATGTTGAAACTCCTTGGTTCCAGTTTCCACTCGTGTGGGTCCATGAGGTTTCTGCTTAGTCCGTCTGCCAGTGTATTTAATTTTCCTGGCAGGAATTGAGCTTGTAGGTGCACTTGGTAGCTCAAGGCTGTGTTCCACAATGCCATGGCTAGTCTGCAGAGGGGGTAAGAATGTGTACCCCCCTGCTTGTTTATGTACCACAACAGTGGTGGTGTCCGTCTTTACCATTAGTTGTCCTGGAAGAATGTGGTCCTTAAAGGCTCTCAGAGCATTCTGTACAGCTAAGATTTCATTTTGATTGACATGCAGGTGCATTTGACTCAAGTTCCATTTGCCCTGAATGCACTTCCCCGCCAGGTGAGCCCCCCCACCCCCACCCCCATGCATAGTCTGATGCATCTGTTGTTAGGGTTTGGGCGGCAGGAGGTGGTGTGAAAGGTAGTCCCTTGTTTTGGTGGCAGGCCTCTTCCCACCAAAGGAACTCTAGGCGTAGGCAAGGTATGATAGGAATCATTGTTTCTAGGTCTTGAGAATGTTGACACCATAGGCTTTTTAGACACCACTGTACTTTCCTCATATGCAGTCTTGCATATGGAATTAGAAGAATGCAGGAGGCCATGAACCCCAAGGCTTGCAGTATTTGTCTTGCAGGCAGAAGGGTTTTTGTGGCCACTTGTTTGAAGTAGGTTATCAAATGAATTTGTTTTTCGGGCGTGAAGTAGGCCATCTGGGAAGTTGTATTCAAGCGTGCTCCCAGGAATATCATTTGTTGACAGGGTACCAGGTGCGATATATTTTCGTTTATGGTGTACCCCAGACAAGTTGGAACCCTTTTTACAAAGGCCAGATGATTCAAAAGTATGTCCTGGCTTTCTGCTGAATTAGACAATCGTCCGGGTATGGGTACATTTGAATATTTCTTTGCCTGCAAAATTCAATAACTGGAGCTATACACTTTGTGAATACCCTGGGCGCAGTAGATAAGCCAAAAGGGCAGTGCAGAGAACTGACAGTGCGTGTAGCCTGCTTTGAAACGTAGGTTATCTTCTGCAAAATTCCCCGATTGGGATGTGCAGGTATGCTTCTTTTAAATCTAGAATCCCGGTAGTCAGACTGCGAACAGATGACATTTCTGGATAATTAAACAGAGAACCAAAATATTTAGAGGCGAAAATATACAGACGACTGATAGTGCGCTGATTAAATAAAGCACAAAACGACAGCAAGGTACATCGTGGTCAGGGCCTAGGCAAGGAATACAGTACGAATGAAAACCTTTGAGGTATTTGCTTTCCACAAGTAATGCAATTATTAACTTTTACCGACATCGATAAGGAGCAAGAAAAAGTTTCCCCAACGGGGTACTTGGCTTTAGCTGAAGACTTTGGTTCTGAAACTCAAAACGAAAATTTCAGGAGTCGGCCGACCGGCACTTACGAACTGCTTCTGCTTTGGGCACCGCACGGCAAGAAAGACTGCAGTAATGGCGTCGGCTGCATGTTTTATACCCCTGACGACCTGACATCATGGAAGGGACAGCAACTGACGCACGACCCAAGACTTTGTTAATCAGGCCGACTGAAGGCAACCTGCAAGCAGATAACCCAAATGTAATGACTGCAACAGTGAAACACGAAGAACATCATGACAGAATCCATTTTAAAATAAAAACGCCTTTTACTGAAGGATAAGGATTTGGCAATTCATTGCTCTAAACAGGTGTTGCAGAGGTACAACACTTTATACCACAATGATCCAGCAGCCTGCATTCTTTGCTAAAGTTCTGTTAGTGGTCACCTGTCGAAGCCCTTCATTAAATCCAGAACACACTGTAGTTATCACCTATCCGACAGATATTTGCCCACTTCTTCCACTACATAAAAACAAGTACATCTCTGGTACAGACAACTGCAAATATAGCTCTAGGGATGCATTTTTGAACAAAGATAGCTTCAAAGACCAGAACTACAGCTTGGGCCACATGCGTCTCGCAACTTAGTCACCTTTGTATCCTGCATAAAAAATGTTCACTTATAACGCTCAGTCTCACAAATGTCCAAGTTACTGTCAGCTAGGTCTTCACTACTTTTACACACTGCATTAACAGGGGCAAATGCACCATGAAAGGACAAACACGATCCTGGTCCTCTTCCTCACTAGTGCTCAAGGTGGTCAATTGGTTCAGTGAGGGGAAAACCCTCATAGTATTTACTGAAAAAAGTAGGGGAAGTTCCCTGATGCACTGGCCAAATTTCCTATTATAACTATCACCTCAGGTCTCCTCTGAAGACAGATTACTAGGCTAGTGGGACTAATCCAGTCCGGGGGTGGGGGGTAGAGTAGCTTTCCTAAAGAATTGAGTTTGGTCTAGGTAAGCTGCCTGTGGTGATACGTAATGACATGTGGAATATCAAGAATTATCTGCTCTTAGGGTTTGGAAGAAAACTGAGATTAGACTGACTCAAGGTAAAGTCACTTTAGTCATAAAATAAGTAATTTCTCAAAGAAACCTTGCCCTTGTGGAAAATGATAGGACTGACTCACTAAAGCTGTTACTTAAGATAATCTTCTAGCAGAAGTCAAAGCTATGAATGAAAAGTCTTCCATGTCAAGTTCTTCAAATCAGCCTGATAAGCTGGTTCAAATTAGTAAAAAAGTGGTAAGCTTCTCAAGCACAAAATTCAAATCTCAACAAGCCACTTATTGAAAATCAAGCTTGACTTAGCAACAGGAAAGAAAGGAAGGGAACCAAGGGCAAACGAGCACAAGTTGCAGTCAGATGAAAACAGAGAAAAGTTAGGCCAGAGGACAATAATTCCCTGAAAATACTCAACTGAATGCGGTTATACTTCTATGCTTGTTCATTCATCAGATATTGTCTTACGGAGCTTTTCTCCCTCAGCCTCCACTGAAAATGGATTATTTATGGCCCAGCTGGACACTGCAGTAAACAAATGTCAAATACAAATAAAAACTAGAGGCAGCTGGGTTTAGAAGGGTCCTAATCCTTGGCACCAACTACAGAATCTTTTCCACATACACAGTATTTCTTACTGGTAGTTTTTATTAGCCTCCTAAAGCACCTGCATTTTCTCAGCTTTTTTTTATTTGGGGGGGGGGGGGTATCTAAAACAGTATCAAAACTAAATCGTCCAGGCAGTCAACTGAAGAATTTTCAGGTTAAGGTATATCAAACAACCCCAGTCTTATGCGAGTAAATCCAGTTTGTGAGGAAGTTTGTAGTACTTGCCTTTGGCCAGTTTTAAAGAAAGGAGAAAGTACAGTTGTGTACACTTACCATAAATGTAGATGTTCGCATCTATTCACTGCTGCAGTCATCACACTTAGGTTTATCTACCTGCAGGTAGCCCTCAGTCGGCCCAAATACCAGTGTCTTGGGATTTCTGCGTCGGATGCTGTCGCTTCTTTGATGAAGTCAAGTTGTCAGGGATATAAAACAGGAAGCAGACGCCATTACATCAGTTTTCTAGCCCCAAATGTCAGGAGCCCCCAAATAGGAAGCTAGTATATGGTGGGGAACACCACCAGTAAAAAGTAAATACCAATGTCATTAGGAATGGCCCTAGAGAGGAGAGGTAGAAAGAGCTGGAGGGAGGGAAACCAGGACTGCAACAGTGAATACACTCAAACATCTACATCTATGTTAAGTGTACACAACTGTACTCTGTTCTTTGTGTCTCACTGTTGCAGTCATCACACTTGGGTTGATTTCCAAAGCTGAGAAAGGTTGGAGGCAGTCAAGAAGTGTTAGGGCTGGCTAGTAGGCCTTGCAAGACTGCTGTAGCAAATCCAGCTCTGGATTTAGAAAAAAAATTGGTAAGTGGTAATGCCTGGTGAAGGTGTGTACAGAACTCCAGGTTGCAGCTTACAGAATGTCCCTGGTAGGGACTCCCCTGAGAAATGCTGTAGAGGTGGTAGTAGCCCTAGTGGAATGTGGTCCGATCCCCTGTGGGGTAGATTTTCCATTGTGCTTGTAGCAGAAATGGATGCAGTGTGCTATCCATTTGGAGGTAGTTTGCTTTGAAATGGCCTTACCCTCTGCCCCTGTAGCAAAGCTGTCTAGCAGCTGGTCAGATTTTCTGAAAGGTTTAGTCCGGTCAAGGTAGAACCAGAGCTGTTTGTGCACATCCAAGGAGTGCAGGATCCTTTCCCCTTTATTCTGAGGGTTAGGGAAGAAGGTTGGCAAATGGATGGATTTGTTTAGAGCCACACTGGACACCACCTTAGGCATAAAGGATGGTTTAGTACGGAGAAAAACCCCGTCGGCATGGAAAATAAAGGGTTCCACAGCTATTAGTGCCTGTAACTTATACACTCTTCTTGCTGAAGTTATGGCTAAAAGCAAGGCTGTTTTCCAAGAGGAATTCTAACTCTGCTGAAACTGCAGGTTCAAAAGGGGGAAGCGTGAGCTTTTCCAGTACAAAGTTAAGGTCCCAGGCAGGGGTGGGTGCTCTCCTAGGGAGCCTTAAGTTGTTAGCCCCGCTCAGGAACAGTTTGATGAGAGGAGGTGGCTCAGTATGATGAGGGGAGATGGCAGAGGCATGAATCTTAATGGAGGAAAAGGATAGGCCTCTGAAGTAACTCTGCTAGGTAATCCAGGATAAGAGGTAAGGAGGGCACTGCTGTGTCCTTCCCTTGAGACTGACTCTATGAACAATATATTTTCCACTTTTCAGCATAGGATTTCCTAGTACTAGGCCTTCAGGCTTCAAGAATGACGTCCAGCACCCGTTTGCTGAGGGTTGCTGGTGGTGTACTCTAGGGATAAGCCAGGCTGCAAGGTTTAGTGATTGCAATTGTGGATGAAGAATCTGTCCCTCCTGCTGAGACAGCAGAGTAGGAGTCTGGTGAAGGTGCCAGGGTGTCACTGTGTCAAGACTGCACAAGAGTGGGTACCAGTGCTGGCATGGCCAGTCTGGGGCAATAAGAATTGCCCTTGGCCTGTCCTGTTTTACCTTGAGTAGTACTTTTGAGAGAAGGGGCAGAGGGGGAAAGGCGTAAATTCAGAGGTTTTCCCATTGAATGGATAGGGCATCCACCTTCCAGGCCTTGCTGCAAGGGTTCCTGGAGCAGAATTTGCTCAACTGGTGGTTCTCGGGGGGGGGGGGGGCAAATAGGTCCACCTCCGGTGTCCCCCACCTCTGGATCAGAAGGTTGAAGGTGTTGGGTTCTACAGACTGTCGCCTGCCAGTGAATTTTGTTTGCCTGGAAGGAACTGAGCTTGTAGATGCACTTGGTTGCTCAAGGCTATGTTTCACAGGGCCATGGCTAACCTGCAGAGTGGGTAAAGTACAGGTGTGTACACTTACCATCAATGTAAATGTTCGAGTGTATTCACTGTTGCAGTCATTACATTTGGGTAATCCTGCTGACAGGTTGCCCTCAGCTGGCCTGAATTCCAAAGTCTTGGGTCCTGCGATGGCCGCAGTCGACAGGGGTATAAAAGAAGCAGCAGACACCATTTTCTTTAGTTTCTCTTGCCCCAGATGTCGGGTGCCCCCCAAAAGGGCAGGCATAATTTATATATGTAAAATTACATGCACCAACATAAAATGTACCTTCATCTACAAGCAAATACACCACATAGGTTCCATCAGAAGAGAAGGGGGATGGTGGGTGGGTAACCTGGACTGCAACAGTGAATACACCATCTACATTTATGGTAAATGTACACAACTGTACTATGTTCTTAGTGTTTCACTGTTGCAGTCATTACATTTGGGTAGAGTCCCACAGCTAAGGTTGGGAGGCTGTAGCTAAACAGCATTAGGAGCGGCTATGAGGCCCTGCAGAACTGCAGTGGCAAAGCCTGCCCTGGATTTAGAATAGAATGGCAGATAGTGCTTTGTAAACGTGTGTACTGAACTCCAAGTAGCAGCCTCTAAAATGTCCTTGGTAGGTACTCCTGTGAGAAAGGCTGAAGTGGCTGCAGCTCTGGTTGAGTGTGGCCTAATGCCCTTAGGTACTGGCTTGCCATGGTGTACATAGCAGAAACGAATGCAGTGGCCTATCCACTTTGAAATGGTCTGCTTTTAGATAGCCTTTCCTTGTGATCCTGCAGCATATGTCACTAGTAATTGCTCTTTCTGAAAGCTTTGGTTCTGTCCAAGTAGAATCTAAGCTGTCTGTGTACGTCTTAAGAATGCAGAATTCTCTCCCCATTGTTCTGTGGATTTGAATAGAAGGTTGGCAGGTGAATAGTTTGGTTGAGAGCCACACTGGACACCACCTTAGACATAAATGTTGGGTTTGTCCGCAGAGAGACCCTGTCCGGATAAAAAAATGATAAAAGGTTCCACAGCCATGAGTGCCTGTAGCTCTGAAACTCATCTTGCAGAAGTTATTGCTAGGAGCAGAGTTATTTTCCAATTTAAAAATTTTATATCAGTAGTAGCAGCTGGCTCGAAAGGAGGCAGGGTGAGTTTTTCCAAGACATAGTTGAGGTCCCATGCAGGCATTGGTGATCTCCTTGGAGGTCTTAAATTTTTGGCCCCCTCTGAGGTACTGCTTTAATAAGGGATGAGAAAAGATTGGTGGCTCTACATTGTAATGAGCAGAAATGGCAGAGGCATGAATTTTAATAGATGAAAAAGATAGGCCTTTGTCCAGCATCTCAGTTAAATATTGCAAAAGCTGAGAAATATTTGGCACAGCTGTATCAGTTTCTTTTGCCTGGTTCCAAGCACAGAATCTCTTCCATTTGTCAGCATAAGATTTTCTAGTACTAGGCCTTCTGGCTTCCAAAATGACATCCATCACAGCTTTACTGAGAGTTGTGATTTGTATGACTACACTATTCGCCATGCTGTCAGGTTTAAAGTTCTGAGTTGGCTGTGCAGGATCTGACTGCTTTGCTGGGACAGTAGATGAGGAATTTGAGGCAAGGTCCAAGCTGGGCATTGAGACAAGCTCCTTAGTATTGTATACCAGTACTGACTGGGCCAGTCTGGGGCAATCAGTATCATCTTTGGCTTCTCCTGTCTGACCTTTAGGAGTACCTTGGGGAGGAGAGGCAGAGGGGGAAATGCATATACTGACAGGGCGTCCACTTTCCATGCTTGTCTGTGATGAATTCTTGTGCAGAATCTTTTTAGTTGGTAGTTGTGAGGGAAGGCAAATAGATCTATGTCCGGGCATCCCCATTTCTTTGTTATGCTGAATACTTGTGGATCCAGACGCCACTCGTGGGGATCCATGAGGTTACTGCTTAGTTCGTCTGCCAAAGTATTTTTCCTTCCTGGCAAGAATTGTGCCTGCAGATGAACTTGATAAGTCAAGGCTGTGTCCCACAAAGTCATGGCTAGTCTGCAAAGGGGGTAAGAATGAGTCCCCCCCCCCCCTCTTTATGCACTACATAACTGTGGTGTTCTCTTTTTATCAGCAGTTATCCTGGATGAAGTAGGTCCTTGAAGGCTGTCAGGGCATTTTGAACTGCTAGCATCTCTTTTTGATTGATATGTAGATGCATTTGGTTTGAGGTCCATGTGCCCTGAATGAATCTTCCTGCCACATGGGCCCTCCAGGCATAATCGGATGTATCCGTTGTTAGTGTCTGCCTGGCTGGGGGTAATGTGAACGGCTGTCCCTTGTTTTGGTGACAAGCCTGTGCCCACCATCGAAACTCCTGTTGCAGGCAGGGAATAAGCATAATCATAGTTTCCAAGCTGTGGCAATGTTGAGTCCAAACACTTTTTAGGTACCACTGAAGTTTCCTCATATGCAGTGTTGCATATGGAATTAGTAGGATGCAGGACGCCATGAAGCCCAAAGCCTGCAGAATTTTTCTTGCATATAACTGGGCCTTTGTTGCCAACTTTTTGAAATAGGTAGTCAGTTGCCTTTGTCTGGCGTGAGATAAGCCATCTGGGCATTTGTATTTAAGCCTGCACCCAGGAATATTATTGTCTCGAGAGGGTAATGGTTTTGATTTCTTTTCGTTGACTGTGTACCCTAGGCATGTTAGAAGTTTTTTCACAAACGCCAGATGCTGTAGAAGAATGTCCTTGTTCTCTGCTTGAATTAGACAGTCGTCCAAGTAAGGATATATTTGTATTCCTCTGTCTGCAGAACGCGATTACTGGTGCCAGGCACTTTGTAAAGACCCCGGGCGCAGTAGATAAGTCAAAGGGCAGTGCAGAGAATTAGTAATGCATTGGGCCAGCCTTGAATCTGAGGTATCTTCTGCATATTTGTCCGATTGGGACATGCAGGTATGACTACTGGGTCTAAAGTCACAAGCCAAGCGTTCTTGCCCAGCATGGGCAGAAGCTGCTGCAGTCAACATCTTGAATTTTGGCATTTCCAGGAATGTGTTCAAAAAAGATAGGTCTAGTATTGGCCTCCAGGCCTTGTCCTTTCTGGGTACCAAGAACAGTCTTGAGTAAAATCCTTGTCCCTGCTCTTGCTCTGGTACCTGCTGAAGGACCCCCCCCCATGTCCATGAGGGATGAGACCTGTTTTTGTGCCTCTGCCCATTGATTTGTTGGCAGATCTGGCCAGCCATTTGCCTTTGGCAGGGGATGGAGATGGAGATGGAGCTTGTAGCCTTGAGACACGATTATTTAGGACCCACTTGTCCTGGGTTATAATTTGCCAATTTTGAGAAAAAAAGTGCTAAATTTTCCCCCTAAGGGTGCTGCCAGGAGATAAGTGCTTGGTGCAGGCAGGGGGAAGTCATCCGGACGGTTTCCTGTATGGCTGGGATTAGTCTTCCCCAACTTTAGAGGTAGAAGCCCCCCATTTCTTTGGGCGGTACGAACCTTGCGCCTGGGATCTGCCCCTTTCAGGTCTGTCTGACACAGGAAAGGACCAATTCTTTGTTGGCCAGTGTCTACTAAACCTAGGTGGCTGTACTTGTAAAAATCGTTGACCGTTTGCATAGATTTAGCTTTGTCCTCCATTTTCTTTAACACCTCTTCTGCCTTAACACCAAACAAAGAATCATGCTGTAAAGGTGCATCTACTAAATTTAGCTTTAACATGATCAGGCAGATTTTGTTCCTTTAACCACGCATGCCTCTTAATTACAGAACCTGTGAGGAGGCCTCTAAAGAATCAAAACCACATTGCAAAGTATGTTTTCCAACTTGTTCTGCTGCATGCAATATATCCTGCATTTCCTTGTTTTCTGCACATTCAGAGTTTAACAACATTTTCTGTTTAAGCAATGCCATGACATGTTGCAGATATTTGAGCATATGAAACTGACAGTTTAAGGCCCTTATAGCCAAGATAGCAGATGTGTAAACCTCCCCCCCACCATCTATCCAGTGCCCTAGAATCTGTCAGAGGGGGTAGGGTTTTTTGCAGCAGAAGCCTTAACCCCTTTTGGACCCTGAGAAAAAAAGTTTCTGGTTCTGCAGCAGGGTTTTTAAAAAGGAATTTATCAGAGTCAGGAACCCTGTAATATCTGTCAGGCTTAACAGGAGCTGTCGGTAAGGAGTCAGAGGTAAGACTTGAGTCTTTCAGCTTTTCCCGGTTAGAGGTTGCCACAGCGGAACTCTGGTCCATTAATGATTGGCAGTAGATTTTTACGTGCAGAGTTGCCAGCTCTGATGCACAACCTTCAACGAAGGTACGCCCATTCATGCACGTATCCACACAGAAGACGCTCTAGCTGAGAATTGAACAGGACGTCATACTGTGAGGCAACAACGCTACCGCAGCACCACCACCGCAGACACCGAAAACACATCTACAATGTCTAACACAGGTGGGATGGCTAGTGGCTTGTGTTGAGGTAGTAAAAAGAAATCCCTGAGCCTCTTTTTAGATTCTGAAAAATCTTGACTCTCCCAGTGGAGATGCTCCCTCATGGTATGTAAGGTTTCCCCAAAAGAAAAGTCCTCTGGAGGAGAAGCTGAAGGTATAGATTCTTCATCAGAATCCTCATAGGGGGTAGAGAATATTCCTGATCAGAAGAGGAGTCAGAGGAAATGGAAATCTGATCTGAAGATTCATAGTCAGTCTCTTGTCTAGGCCTCTTTTCATGAGGGAGATTGGGAACCCCTGATCAAGGTAATCAAGTCTTCGGCCATTTTGAGCATCTGTTTTTGGGGCATAGAGACCTGACCACGTGGCTCTTCAATTTGTTTCTTTGCTTTGGAAGGTGCTTTATCTTTGCCTTTGAAGCTGAAGTTGGTTTGATGTACAAATGTTTAGGTCTGAATACACCCTCAGAAGCCAGTGCCTGCCCAGCAGCTCCGGACCCATCTGAAGGGATATTATCCGAAGCTCCAATACCTTGAGTTTCCAGCGGCATGGCCGACTCCATGGGGGAGTCGGTAGCAGCCTGCGACTCTAAAGTAGAGGGCGTCAGGGGCTGCGAAAACACCTCACTGAGAACCGGCGACTGGCTTAGGAGAAGCTTCGTTGCCAGTTTTGGGTCTCGGTTGTCTCTTTCCTTTGCGTTTTTAGTGAACTCCGGTAGTCGGATGGCTATCCGACATTTCTGGATAATTAAACCGGCGTCCAAAATAGTAGGAAGCAAAATCATACAGACGCTCAATAGTGCGTTGGTTAAATCTAGCACAAAACAGACCACCAGAAACATTGTGATCAAGGCCTAGGCAAGGAATACAGAAGAATGAAAATCCTTATGAGGTATTTGCTTCCCACAAGAAATACAATTATTAACTGTAACACGAACATCTGCTTTTGCTTTGGGCACCGCGCAGCAAGAAAGACTGAAGAAAATGGCGTTGGCTGCTTCTTTTATACCCCTGACATCAGCGAAGGGGTCACAGCGGCCGACGCAGGACCCAAGACTTTGGAATTCAGGCCGGCTGAGAGCAACCTGCCAGCAGGATTACCCAAATGTAATGACTGCAACAGTGAAACATGAAAACCATGAATGGGTTCCCCCCCGCTTGTTTTACCACATAACTGTGGTGTTGTCTTTTTATATAGCAGTTGTCCTGGAAGGATTAGTTATTTGAAGGCTGTCAGAGCATTCTGTACAGCTAGCATCTCTTTTTGATTGATGTGTAGGAGAATCTGGGCTGGGCTCCAGTGGCCCTGAATGCATTTGTCTGCCATGTGAACCCCCCCCCCATGTATAGTCGGCTGTCAGGGTTTGGGCAGCAAGGGCTTGAGTGAAAAGCAATCCCTTGTTGTGTTTGCATGCTTCTGCCCACCAAAGGAACTCTGCCCTTAGACAAGGTATGATTGGAATGACTGTTTCCAGGTCCTGGGAATGCTGGCACTAAAGACTTAAGTACCACTGAAGTTTCCTCATATGCAGTCTTGCATATGGAATTAACAGAATACACGAGGCCATGAACCCTAGGGCTTTCAGTATTTTTCTTGCAGATAGCTGGGTTCGGTGGTCATTTGTTTGAAGCAGTTTGTCAGACCTATTTTTCTGAAGTGAGACATGCCATCTGGGAAGTTGTGTCCAAGCTTGCTCCCAGGAATACAATCTTTTGACTGAGCACCAGTTGTGATTTATTTTCATTGATGGTGTAACCCCAACGAAGTGAGAAGGCTTTTTACAAATGCCAGGCGCTGAAGTAGCAATTCCTGACTGTCTGCCTGAATCAGGCAGTCGTCCAAGTATGGGAAAATTTGGATATTTCTCTGCCTGCAGTATGCAATGGCTGGAGCCTGGCACTTTGGGAATACTCTGGGCACAGTAGATAAGCCAAAGGGAAGTGCAGAAAACTGATAGTGCATAGAGCCTGCCCTGAAGTGTAGACATTTTCTGCATGACTCCCTTACGGGAATGTGCAGATAAGCTTCTTTTAAGTCTAGAGTGACTAACCAGGCATCCTTGGCTAGCACAGGGAGAAGATGCTGTAAGGTAAGCATTTTGAATTTTGGGACCACCAGAAAGGTGTTGAGATTTGATAGATCCAAGATTGGGTGCCAAAAGCCCTCTTTTCTGGGTACCAGGAAAAGTCTTGAGTAGAAATCCTGCCCCCTTTGTTCTACTGAACAGGTTGAATAGGTGACATTGAGTAGGGAAAGTACTTGCTTTTGAGCCTCTGCCCACTGGTTTGGAGGAAGGTATGGACTTGGGGTTGGCAGTGTATGGAAGTAGAAGCTGTACCCTGGGATACAATGTTTAGGACCCATCTGTCCTGAGTAATAGATATCCAGTTTTTTGCATGAAGGGCAAGCTTTCCTCCTAGGGGCACAAGTAATTGGGCAGGGCTGGGAAGGAAAACTGAAAAGTCATTATGAACTTTTTCCATAAGGGGGCGGCTTACCACTCCGTTTTTGAGGTGGGGGCACTCCATTGGTTTAGATCTCTGCATACCCTGAGGCTGTAGTCTGGGTGGTCTGTTTCCCCTGGGTTTGGTCTGAGAAGGCCTCGAAGGGGCTGGAAAGGACCAGTTTTTAGAAGGCCAATGCCTACTGAATTTAGGTGGTTGCACTTGTAAAAAATATTTAACAGTTTTGCATATATTTAGCTTTTTCTTCCCTCTTCTGCTTTGGTGCCAAATAAACACTCCTTAAAGGAGCGTCTAGTAATTTGGATTTGACATGATCTGGCAAGGTTTGTTCCTTCAGCCAAGCATGCCTTCTCAGTACAGACCCAGTGACTGCAACCCTGCAAGATGCTTCTAGGGCATCAAAGCCACATTGCAAAGTATGCTTACTAACTTGGTTTGCGGAATGCAATAGCTCTTGTAAATCTTTATTTTCTGCACAATCTGGAAATTAATTAGTTCCATAATATGCTGCTGGTACTTCAACGTGTGAAATTGGCAATTCAATGCCCTGATGGCAAGAGCTGCAGAGGTATACACCTTCTTACCCAATCTGTCTAAAGCTCTGGAATCCCTATCTGAAGGGGTAGGATTTTTGGCTGTAGTAGCCTTAATACCTTTAGGTCCCTGGGAAATGGTCTCTGAATCTGCAGTAGGATTCTTGGAGAAATGTATGTGGGAATCAGGTACTTTGTAGTACCAGTCAGGTTTCCTAGGGGCCGGGGGTAAAGTATTTGGAGTAAGACTGGATTCCATAAAAACATCTACAACATCCAGGACAGGGGGTATAGCTAGACACCTGTGCTGAGGCAACTCTAAAAATTCTCAGTCTCTCTTTTTGGATGGATGTAGTCCTGGCATTACCAGCGGAAATACTCGTATGCAAGGTTTCACCAAACGAAATCCTCTGGAGGGGAGGCAGAGAGAATGGATTCCTCTGCATCTGAATCCTCATAGGTTGATAAGGGCCATGTCCTGATAATCAGGTCTGTAGAATCAGAATGAAACTCGATTCTTTGTCTCTTAGCAGGGGAAGGCTGGCTTCCCCTAATTAGGGTAATAAGGTCTTCAGCCATTCCAAGCATTTGTTTTTGTGGCATGGGAGCTTGAGCACACACTTTGGTCAGTTTTCTAGGCATAGTGCGTACTCTGGGCCTCAGACTCGGTAGCTTTAGCTAAAAACGAAGTAGTCTGTTTAATTCGAACATCAGTAGGTCAGAATACACCCTCAGAAGCCAGTGCCTGCAAAGCAGCACAGGACTCATCCAAGGTAGAGACATCCGCAGGTCCATAGACGAACAAGCATCTCATGGCTTTCCAGACTCCGAATGGGTCTCAGAGGCCTGCAAATCTCTAGAAGTGGGCATCAGGGGCTGCAAAGGCGTCTCACCGAGTACCGGCACACTGGCCACTAGCTTAACGGAAGCATTGTCAGCAGTTTTGGACCTATGTGGTCCGTCTTTACCTTTACGTTTTTAACGAAGATCAGTAGTCGGATGGCTTATCGAAGCCATTTCGGAATACGGAGAACGAGAGTGAAAGAATTTAATACAACAAAAAGAACGAAACAGCAAAGAAAATACAACGGCCAGAAAACCAAAATAAATTTAATAAAAGCACTGAATACTCAGACGTCTCGGCTGAAAAGCCTTCAAGGAATAAAAAAAGTACACTGAAACAAGCTGAAAATTTATATAAAATACAAAATAATTCAATTAAATCAATTAAATATTTAAACAAGCACCCTCCAATTGAAATCATTTAACCCATAAAGTTAAAATTAAAGGCACAAAACCGACACTGAGGGACGTTGTGGTATGGGCCTAAACAGGTGACACAGTAAGAATGAAAATCTCCAAGAGGTATTTGCTTTCCACAGGCAAGACAATTGTTAACTTTTTCTGATATAGGTTAGAGCAAGAAAAAAGGATTCCCAACAGGGTACTTCACTTTAGAAGACTTCACGGCAAGAAAGACTGATGTAATGGCGTTGGCTGACTGTTTTATACCCAGATGACCTGACGTCATGGAAGAAGTGACAGCTTCCGACGCAGAAATCCCAAAACTCTGGTATTCGGGCCGACTGAGGGCTACCTGCAGGCAGATAACCCAAGTGTGATGACTGCAACAGTGAAACACGAAGAACATGCAATGTTACCCGGGCAAAAGGAGGGTGTCAACACCATCTATGGGAGATCCTTATGGATCTTAAAAAAAAACCCTGGAAATCAGTGGAAGTGGATTATAAGACCATTCCTATCTGTGGAAAGAAGAAAGCATAGTTTTCCAGGGAAATATTGAAGCAGAATTTATTTAACTATATGAAGAGGTGGCAACATCTATTTGATGTGCTCCCAACAGCTGGACCAATTCCTGGAAGACCCCCCCCCCCCCAGTGCAGTTTCCATTTGTGATGGCCTGTTTGTCCTAGTCAGCTTGTCCACTATATTTTGATCTGATGGAATGCATGAAACCCTAAGAGTCAAAATGAGCTGTGCTGCTACCTCCAAGGCCATCACAATAACTCTGCAAAGGGGGGGGTAAAGAACTGACACTCCCATCTGCTCATGTACCACATCACTTGTGGTGTTTGGGAAAATTCTCAGAGGTCCTGGACACTAATGATAATAAATGCTTTAAAAGCCCTAAATTACTGCCATCATCTGAATTATGTGTTTTTATCCGTCACGTTTTTCCAGAGATCTTGCACTTTTACTATTTCTAAGACTTTCACACAAGGTCTGAAGCATCCACTGTGACAGACTAAAAGAGGTGGGGGGATGGCAGGAAGTACAGGTGTGCAAAATCTTAACAGATGTCATCCTCTTCACTGTTACAGTATGTTTTACAAAAGTGATCCCCCTAAGGATGACCCAACATCTGGGCAGTATACCAAAGCCTTAGGATTTTATAAGCATATTCTGTCACACATATGCTCCCCACTTAAGGTGTAGGGCATAAAGTTGACGTACAGACATGCATACCTCAGAACTTACTCAGTCTGAATCCTTCGTCTGTGCTGGTTACTAAGTTGTGTTTCAGATAAAAGCCCCACTGGGGTTTCTTATCGTTTCCTCTTTTAATAATGTCATCCAGAAAAAGAAAAAAGTGTCAGTGGGGGACGCAGATTCCCCATAAAGATAGTCACAAGCAGTGTCTTTTCTGTTTGGGTGCTTTTCACAACCATATGCAGTGTTCTGTCAGGCATTTGTCAAAGACCCTACGTAGTAGTCGCTCTCCTCCTTGTTCATTTACCAGGAGAACAGTCTTAAATTGTTGGCTCAAGTTGCTATGGTGGAATCTTCTCTTTCCGAAAATCAGCAGCCTGCCAAGACAAAGGGCTTGAAACTCATGTCTAATACAGCTTCTGTCCCACTTCCCCGGACATCTCTCCTGGAGGCTAAGTGAAAGCCCAGAGGACAACCTAGTCGTTGCCAGATTCCTCAGTTGCGACCTCGTAAGAGGCCGGCATGCAACAGACTTCTCTCACATCCTCTTGAGGCTCTGCAAACATCCACTCTGGACATTTAGGGGGAACCTCGGATTTCAGAGGGACCAAGGGAATACTGTAAATACTTGTTCAGGAGGGGATTCCTACTACATTAGCTAAGTGTAGGCAAGGGTCTAAACATCCTGGGATATATAGGGCAGACGTCCTTCAAAAGAAAAACAAAACACAAGCACATTTACCCTGCTGCTAAAGATCTCAGAATACTGAAAAATTCCCTAGTCGATACTAGAGTTCTTCCAATCAAAACTACAAAGAACTATTGGAAGATCTCTACTTTATCTGGAGGAAGAAAATCACTTCCCAGGGTAGAATCTAACATGCATCCTGGGAAGAATATTAGAATATTCTATGAAAATGGATGTGAGAAGATTTCAGCAAGTTCACTTGAAAGCCAGACTAAGAAGATTCTTAGCACTTAGACTCTTGACAACTAAAGAGTTTGCAAATAAGAATTACCCAAATATGGAAAAATATGAATGCACCGAAGTCTGCAGCAGGCAATTACTGGAGCCAGACACTTTGTAAACATTCCTGGAGAAGCAGACAACCCAAAAACAATATAAGCAATAAGCCATACAAAGAAAATGTTAAAGAAATGTCTGCCGATAAGAATGCAATAGTAGGCATCAAAGTCTAGCTTTACTGTGAAAGCTAGTAAAATGGACAGCAGGTAGCAGGGTATGCAGTGATACCATTTTGAACTTTGGAACTTTCACACGTTGTCATCAAATGGGCATGGGTATTGGCTGGTGATAAGTGGGTTGAGGACTTTGCCTACGCCGACTTATGCCAGGGACCCATGCTAACAATGGTAGGTGTGTGTGCGCCTCTACTGGCCAGTGTGTAGAAGACAATGCCCAGCAGCCCTGGGTCAAACTACTTGCTGGTGTCCAGTTGCCCAATTTGGGTTACCTGGGATAGCTCTGTTGAGTAAAAACTGGACATAACCAACCTGCCAAACATGAATTAAGAATTGCTACATGAAATGTAGGTTTCACTGACAGGACACAGCTTGGAAGTGGATGATATGACTGTAAGGGAGGAGGCTGGACATCTTAAGTATCCATGAGACAAGCTGGAAGGGCAGTCCAGCAAAGCCACTTGGCTTGGGATACACAGTCTACTAAGCAGAACAGGCTAGAAATGGATGTGCGAACTGTGATGAGGGAGAAGCTTCAAAAGACAGTAAGAGATGTTATCAGAATTAGTGAGACTCATGGCAACCACACACCACCCTAATGATAGGGCAGTATTCATAATCTCAGCCTATGCCCTAATGTAGGTTTGCAGCACTGAAGAAAGAGTGCATTCAGACAGCAGCTGCAGGACCCACTAGATAAAGCAGGACAACTATAACTGGTGTTAATGGCCAACTTGAATGCACATACCAGGACAAATAGACTACCTGGGTCCACGTGGGTGGGGCAGCAGGGATAAAAGGAGAAGCCATTCCAGACTTCTAATAGCTTGACAGTAGCCAACACATGGTTCAGAGTCTGTCACAAGATCACATACAAGAATGGCCAACACATAACTCGGGTATTCTTCCTGCTAGTAAGGAAAGGGCATGGGGGTTGAATCAGCAATTGAAGTCATCCCCAGTGAAACAGTAGGCCCATAGCATATACTACTGGTTGCTGCAAGCAGTGGTCAGAGAAGACTAAGGTCAACAGAGACCAGGCTGAAGTCCTGGAAGTTAACTAGAAAGAAAGCAGAACAGTTCAAGGAATTACTCAGGGGCACTAGCACCTCAAAAAGTAGAAATAGGTGGAGCTGAAGAAGAACAGCACCTCAAAACAGCAGGTGAATACTACAGAACATATGTGGTTAAGCCAGGTATGGACCTAAGGTACATAAGGAAAGCTGGTGGTGGAATGCAGAAATCCAGGAAGTCGTGAAAAGAAAGGCGGCATACAGGAAAAAGTTGAAAATGGAAAAGATGGACCAGGCTAAGAAAGACTGGCTGGCTAACAAAGACACTAGAGAGCAATTGCCAATAGTAAAGCACAAGGCATCATAAGACACACTACCAGCTTGTGGAAAGTCAGTCCACAGATGAGGCAAAAACTATCAGGTTGCAAGGCAAAGACAGAAAGAGGATGGTCAGATAACCTTCATAAGAGATGAGATGCCAGCAAGAACTTGCTCACCAGTCCACAAGATAAAGGCAGATGGAAGGAATACTACCAGCAGCTTCTAAAGAAAACCCCATAGAAGCTGTATTACCCCAGACAAGATTAAGTCAGGGAAAGCAGCAGGCTCAGATGAGGTCACAGCAGACATGATAAAGAGGTCGGGTAAAATAGGGGAGAAATGGATCCTGTGGGTACTCACAGCAGTGTGGAGAAAAAGGCATATCCCAGATGAATGGACAGCAAGTACACTAGTGCCAGTGTTCAAGAATAAAGGGGACATCCACAACTGCGGGCAGTGCACAGGTATCAAACTCCGGTCATATTGATAAAGGTTCTGGAGAGGGTGAATGACAAATCTGCAGAGTAGTAGACAGTAAGATGGCAGATGAGCAGATCTGAGTCAGAAATGGATGTAGCACAACTAACCCAATGTTTGCAGTGAAACATAGTTGAGAAGTTAGAGATGACAAAAGAATCGACTGAGCATTCCCAGACTTGGTGAAAACCTATGACAAGGTCCTAAGAAAGCTGATTTAAGCAATCATGCGATGGTTTGAAGTCTCAAACATTGATAGAGTTGTTGTAAGCTATGTACAAGGACCCAATGACTCAGTACCAACAGTGTTTGGTCTCACAGATGGGTTCTCAGTCAGAGTGGGTGTGCATCAGGGTTCATCTCTAAGCCCACTGCTGTTCTTACTTCTGATGGATAGCATTAGCAAACAAGTCAGTCAAAGGGGACACAGCAGCAAAGTTGCTGTATGCATATGATGTGGCATTAGAGGCAGACTCTGAGCAAGAACTTCATCAAGGATAGGGGAACGGAATGCAAAACTGAAGGCACATGGGATGAAATGGAACTGACAGTGGTAATGGCAGCAAATGGAGTACAGAAGGAGCTGAAAATTGAGATAGAAAGGGAAATAGTGGAACAGGTTAACAGTTTCAAGAATCTGGAAGGGGTTGTTGAGAAGGAAAGACTGAATGAGGTCAACTGGCACAGTGTTGTCAGGTGTAGGATATGACAGAAGAATACCAAAGAAGCTGAAAAATAAGGTGTATAAAACAGTGGTGCAACCAGTACTACTGCACAGTACAGTAACCTGGGCAGTAAGGGCAGATCAGTTGAAGAACCTAGAGGTGATGGACCTGAAGTGACAGACAGGTGGGTAGGGTGTAGCACTGGGACAGATGCAGAAATAAGGACATAAGAGAAGAAGCCAAAGTAGCTCCAATTGCAGAAAAAAGAACAGATTATTGTGGTTGGGCACACATTCAGAAAAACAGAACACAATCTGGTAAAGGGGACATTTGACGGACAGGAAGAAGTCAAGAGGAAACAACGGTGTTCAGCAAAGAGGTGGATGCATTGTCGGAGCGAAGTAGGCAGGAGAGTGGCACTGAATAGAGAAAGATGGTGATAGGTGACAACACCCCAACGCAATGTAGAAAAGGGGTCTGATGATGGAGATTTAGTACAGGCGTCCAGGTCCCTCCTTTCTTTGGTACCAGAAAAATATTTCAGGGAATCCTACAACCAGTCCTTCCAGCCATAACATCTGTTGCAGAACTGGAGGAAACGGGGACATTTGTATTAATGGGCACAGGGGAATCCTTAGAAAATTAGGGAGAACCTTCCATTGGAAAGTATACCCCTCTTGAATAACTTAGTTCCCATTTGTCTGAAACAACCTGGTGCTACAAAGGAAGATGCAGACTCAGAGGTAGGGGGTAGACAATTCCAGGGTGAGGGGGGGTTATCTGAATTGTCAAATATTCTTTCTGGCTTTTTGAACTGTCCTTTATTTCTCATAGGCTTTCCATTCCTTTGCAGCCTCCTTGCCTTTACGTTTTTACAATCTTGTTCACTCGCACCTTGTTGCTTGAATTGCATTTTGAAAAAGGGAACAGAGTTGGAAGGAAAAAACACAGTTGTGTACACTTACTATAAACGTAGATATTAAAAGTGTATTCACAATTGCAGACCTCACATTTGGGTTATCTACTTACAGTAGCCATCAGTCGGCCTGATTAACAAAGTCTTGGGTCCTGCGTTGGTTGCTGTCTCTTCTTCTGTGACCAAAAAGCTTTTAAGCATAGTGAAGGAGAGTAGAGGTATAGCCAAAAAATGTCAGGGGGCTGGAGGGAGGGTAACCAGGACTGCAACAGTGAATACACTCGAACATTTAAGGCAAGTGTACACAAACTGTACTATGTTCTTCGTGTTTCACTGTTGCAGTCATCACATTTGGGTAGACTCCCAAAGCTAAGGATGGGAGGAGTAATTTAGATAGCATTAGGACCAGCTACAAGACTCTGCAAGACTGCAGTGGCAAAGCCAGCTCTGGATTTAGAGAAAATTGGCAAGTGGTAATGCTTGGTGAAAGTATGTACAGAACTCCAGGTAGCAGCTTCTAGGATGTCCCTGGTAGGGACACCGCTGAAAAAGGCTGTAGCGGTAGATGCAGCCCTGGTTGAATGGGGTCTGATCCCCTGGGGGGATAGGTTTTCCTTGGTGCTTATAGAAGGAATGAATGCAATGGCCTATCCATTTAGAAATGGTTTGCTTTGAAATGGCCTTCCCCCTTGCCCCTGCAGCAAATGCCACCAGCAATTGTTCAGATTTCCTTTGAGGTTTAGTCCTGTCCAAGTAAAATCTAAGTTGCCTGTGCACATCTAAGGAGTGCAGTATCCGTTCCCCTTTGTTCTGTAGATTAGGAAAGAAAGTTGGCAAATGAATGGACTGATTAAGTGCCACACTGGATACCACCTTGGGCATGAAGGAGGGATTGGTTCTGAGGGACACCCTGTCCGCATGAAAGATGATGCAAGGCTCCACTGCCATAAGGGCCTGTAAATTCAGACACCTCCTTACTGAAGTGACCACTAAAAAGGAAGGCTGTTTTCCAAGAAAAGAATTTAAATCTGCACTAGCAGCTGGCTCGAAAGGAGGTAGAGTGAGTTTCTCCAATACAAAGTTAAGATCCCAGGCTGGGGTTGGGGCTCTCCTGGGTGGTCTTAAATTTTTGGCCCCTCTGAGGAACTGCTTGAACAGTGGATGAGAGAAGAGAGGAGGTTCTCTGTTATAATGAGCTGAAATGGCTGAGGTGTGAATTTTGATGGAGGAAAAAGAAAGGCCCTTGTGAAGCATCTTAGTTAAGTATTGTAAAAGTTGGGTGCTGCTGTGCTCATCCCTTGAGATTGGTTCCAGGCACAGAATCTTTTCCATTTTTCCGCATAAAAGTTTCTAGTACTAGGCCTCCTTGCCTCTAAAATGACATAAAATCACAGGTTTACTGAGGGATGGTAAAGGAGAGATTAGGTAATTAGCCAGCCTGCTAAGTTCAGGGTTTGAAGAGGAGGGTGCAGAATCTGGTTTTCCTGCAGAGACAACAGGGTAGGGGTCTGAGGCAGGTGTCATGGGGCCAACAGTGACACACTGCGCAACAAGGGGTACCAGTGTTGGCGTGGGCAGTCTGGTGCAATCAATATTGTCCTTGGTTTGTCCTGTTTGATCTTTAGTAGTACTTTGGAGAGGAGAGGCAGAGGAGGAAAGGCATAAACTGATTGGATGTGCTGTCCTTCAGCTGGAAAAAAACTCTTTCCAAGCTTGTTTGTGGGGAGTCCTTGTGTAAAATTTGTCTAATTGGTAGTTCTGGGGGGAGGCCAACAGGTCTATATCTGGGCTCCCCCATTTGTTTGTCAACATGTTGAAAGTCTTGGGTTCCAGTTTTCACTCGTGTGGGTCCATGAGGTTTCTGCTTCGTCCGTCTGCCAGCGTATTTAGTTTTCCTGACCGGAATTGAGCTTGTAGATGCATTTGGCAGCTCAAGGTTGTGATCCACAATGCCATGGCTAGTCTGTAGAGGGGGTAAGAATGGGTACCCCCCCTGCTTGTTTATGTACCACATAACAGTGGTGTTGTCAGTCTTTACCATTAATTGTCCTGGAAGAATGTAGTCCTTGAAGGCAGTCACCGAGCATTCTGTACAGCATTTCTTTTTGATAAGCAGGTGCATTTGACTTGGGTTCCATTTGCCCTGAATGCACCTCCCTGCCAGGTGAGCCCCCCATGCATAGTCTGATGAGTCTGTTAGGGTTTGGGCTGCAGGGGGTAGAGTGAATGGTAGTCCCTTGTTTTGGTGGCAGGCCTCTGCCCACCAAAGGAACTCAGAGTAGGCAAGGTATGATAGGAATCATTGCTTCTAGATCCCGAGAATGTTGACATCATAAGCTTTTTAGATACCATTGTAGTTTCCTCATATGCAGTCTTGCATATGGAATTAGAAGAATGCAGGAGACCATTAACCCCAAGGCTTGTAGTATTTGCCTTGCTGATAGCAGGGATTTTGTGGCCACTAGTCTGAAGTAAGTTGTCAAATGAATTTATTTCTGACGCAAGGAAAGCCATCTGGGAAGTTGTATTCAAGCTTGTTCCCAGGAATATAATTTGTTGACAGGGTACCAGGTGTGATTTATTTTCGTTTATGGTGTACCCCAGATAAGTTAGCACCCTTTGTACAAAGGCCAGATGATTCAAAAGTATATCCCGGCTTTCTGTCTGAATTAGACAGACAATCATCCAGGTATGGGTATATTTGAATATTTCTTTGCCTGCAAAATGCAATGACCGGAGCTAGGCACTTTGTGAATACTTAAAAGTAGACAGGTCCAGGACATGACGCCATGAATAGTCTTTTCTGGGAACCAGGAAACGTCTTGAGTAGAAACCTTGTCCCCTTTCCTCTTCTGGTACAGTTTGAATAGCCTTTATGATTAAGAGAGAGAGTACTTGCTTTTGAGCCTCTGACCACTGATTTGGGGGTAGATCTGGCCAACCGTCTGGGGTTGGTAACGTGTGGAAGTGAAATCGGTATCCTTGGGACACTATATTTAAAACCCATTTGTCCTGGGTAATAGTTCCCAGCTGTTTGCATGTAGAGCAATCTTTCCCCCCAAAGGGGCAGTCAGTTGAGAAGCGCTTGGAAGTTTTAAAGTCAAGTCATTGAGACAGTTTACCATAAGGGGGTTTACTACTCCCAGATTTGGAAGTGGAGCCCCCCCCCACCACTGCTTAGTCCTGTGTGTACCCTGGGACTGAAGCCTGGGTGTTGTGTTGGATCTGGGTTTGGACTGAGAAGGCCTAGAAGAGGCAGGAAAGGACCAATTCTTAGAAGGCCAATGCCTACTAAATCTTGGAGGTTGTACTTGTAAGAAATCTTTAACAGTTTGCATAGATTTAGCTTTATCCTCCATCTTTTTAAGTTCTTCTGCCTTATTGCCAAATGGGCGGTCCTGATTTAAGGGAGCATCCAGTAATTTAGCTTTAACATGATCTGGCAAGGATAGCTTTAACATGATCTGGCAAGGATTGCTCCTTAAGCCAAGCATGCCTTTCAAGTACAGACCCAGTGACAGCAGCCCTGCAAGATGCCTCTAGTGAATCAAAACCACAATGCAAAGTATGTTTTCCAAATTGGTTAGCAGAATGCATTAAATCCTGGAAATCCTTATTTTGAGCACAATCAGGAATCAACATCATCATTTTCTGTTTAAGCAATCCAATAATATGCTGCTGATACTTCAACATATGAAACTGGCAGTTTAAGGCCTTAATGGCAAAGGTTGCAGAAGTGTATACCTTCTTACCCCATCTAGCCAGCGCCCTGGAGTCACTATCAGAGGGGGTAGGATTTTTGGCAGTAGTAGCTTTAATGCCCTTGGGTCCCTGTGAAATGGTCTCAGGATCCGCAGTAGGATTTTTGATAAGGAACTTGTGAGAGTTAGGAACCCTGTAATACCCATCAGGTTTTCTGGGAGCAGGAGGTAGAGTCAGGGGCCAAGCTAGATTCCAATAAGGCATCAATGATGTCTAGTACAGGAGGGATAGCTAAAGGCCTGTATTAGGGCAGGAGAAAGAAATCCCTAAACCTCTTTTTAGAATCAGAGAAATCCTGACTTTCCCAACGAAAATGCTCCCCGAGAGTATGCAAGGTCTCACCAAAAGAGAAATCCTCCGGGGGGAAGCAGAGGGAATGGAGTCTTCAGCATGAGAATCCTCATATGTAGATATGGGTAAATCCTGGTCCGAGGAAACAAATTTCAGAATCCTGATCAGAAGAATCATAAGCAAACTCAGTGTTCGGTCTCTTAGAGGTGGAAAATTGGCTTCCCCCGAATAAAGTAATAAGATCTTCAACCATTCTTGTTTTTTTTAGGCATAGAGGCCTGACCATGCGGTCTGGGCATCAGTTTTCTAGGCACAGTTCTTGTTTTAGTCTTAGAAGAAGATGGCGTTGGTTTAATATGCACGTCAGTAGGCCTGAATACACCCTCAGAAGCCGGTGCCTGCACAGCGGCTCCGGACCCATCCAAAGTATAGACATCTGCAGGTTCCTCAGGTGAAGCATCTCACGGCATACCGGACTCAGAATGGGTCTCAGTAGAGGCCTGCGAATCTGAAGTAGCGGGTGTCAGGGGCTGTGAAAGCGCCTGAGTACCGGTGAACTGGCAACTGGCTTAGGAGAACCGTTGGCAGCAGCTTTGGACCTTGGCAGCCTGTCCCAGTCTTTATCTTTGCGGTTTTTCTGGAATGTCGGTAGTCAGATGGCTTACCGACGACATATCTCGATAACTGAACCAAGCACCAAAATATTCAGAAGCGAAAATATACCGACAGATAGTTCAAGGTTTAAATAAGGCACAAAACCGACAGCGAGGTACATCGTGGTCAGGGCCTAGGCAAGTAATACAGTACGAATGAAAATCTTTGAGGTATTTGCTTTCCACAAGAAATGCAATTATTTACTTTAACATCAGTTAGAGCAAGAAAAAGTTTCCCCAATAGGGTACTTAGCTTTGAGTTGAAGACTTCGGTTCTGAAACTCAAATGAAAATTTCAGGAGTCGGATGACCGGCACTTGCGAACTGCTTCTGCTTCGGGCACCACACGGCAAGAAAGACTGATGTAATGGCGTCGGCAGCATGTTTTATACCCCTGACTACCTGACGTCATGGAAGGAGACAACTGACACAGGACTCAAGACCTTTTAATCAGGCCGACTGAGGGCTACTGTAAGCAGATAACCCAAATGTGATTACTGCAACAGTGAAATACGAGGATCATCATATTTGTCTTAAAAAGACAAGCTGGAACACTGGAGTCATCCCGTGAAATCAATTTTCCCTTTACATTAAATCTGTTATGTACTTCAGCTACAGAAGGGCTGAAGAGAAAATTCCTTGTCCAAGAACTTAAATTTCACTTTTAACATCTTTAAGAAGATTTTGCGAACTTAACCAAGCAAATCTTCTCATGCCTGATCAAGCAGCAGTGTCATAAGAACACTTCAATGCACGTTTAATAACACGAGACCTAGATAAATGAATGCCTCTCTTGTAAGTTATTTGCCCCAGAAGGAATTAGAGTTAAGTGAACTTCAGACTTCAAGATAGAAATAAAATATTTAACATGCGAGCCCGGTAAAGTGACAGAATAAAAAAAATTTCTTCTCATATTTGTCAGCTTTACCCATCTTTGTCTGAGGGAATGGGATTAGCAACAGCAATTTGTCTGCCAGAAGCAGTTTTGTATAGGGAAAAATCATTGCTGGGTCTACTTTGGGTTTAGAACATAAGTACTTGAAAGTCTGAGGTACCTTGTATAACCTTCTCAGACTTTCTATGGGCAGCAGATGGTCAGGTAAACCAACAAGGTGTACGGAAAACTTTTTCTAAAGCAGATAAAACAGCAACAGATTATGTAATGCCAAACTTTAATAAATCCTAAAATATCTGATGGGAAATAAGAATTTATTTGTGATGTCAGTGGGGGGACGCACACCATGGATAAAAGAAAGGTCTTTGTGGGGGAAATCTGAAGCAAAACTTTCATCAGTCGCAATCTTGAGGAGGTTGTAAAGATATTCAAGCACAAAATTATCCCTCCAATGCTTGAAGATCAAAGGCAGAAAGACAGGGAATTCTAACAGACATTAATTCCCTTAGCAAATCCCAGCAAATCTTTTCTGTCTAGTAAAAACAAAGTTTAAAAAAAAAAAAGTTTTCTTTTCCTGAGAAACTCCCTGAAAGAGGACCAACTCACAGCAGGCACACTATCCCAGAGCTCAGACTATGTTTCCCAGCCATGTAGTAAACCTTTTCCCACTGCTTCCCTAGAGAAGGACAAGTCACTTTCCCTCGCTTGCCAAGGCCAACCGTTCTGGTGACAATGAAAACAATATATAGCTAGCAATGAAGTAATAGTTGAATCTCCACGTCAGTGTCATGGGCAATTCAACGTATTGCGTTTCTAACAAATACAAACACACCCCTGCAATAGCCATGGGTAAAAAAGGGATGATAGGTGCTAAACCCTAGTATAAAGGGAGTGCTCTCATTACACGTTTCAGTAACTAAACAAAATATGAATGTGTTAAGAGTTACAGGAAGACTAAGTTCTGGCATCATTCTATTCCCAGCACTCAACTAGTGCCACCATGTTGTCTGAATTTTAGCTCGAGTTTTCTATGGAAGAATGTCCAGTAGGGGAACAGCCTAAAAAGGCACTATGCGGTAGCAAATGCTTCAGCAGAATTAGAATACGTTTTGCATTCTTAATAAAAGGGTCATGAAAAGTACAGTTTTGTACCTACCATAAATGTAGATGTTCGAAGATCCACATTGCTGCAGTCCTTACACTTGGGTAGTCCGCTGTCCTCGGTCGGCCCGAATATCAAAGTATAAGGCTGACGTCGGTCAAGGCGCATTTGACTGACATCAGGACGTCAGGGTACAAATGCGCATGACCGAAGTCATATCCTCAGTCTTTTCTTGCCCCAGATGTCAGAAGACCCTAAAAATAAAGGTCAAAACCAAAAGACAGCAAACAACCAACCAACCACCCTTGCACTAACTATATGTACAATATACACAATATACACAATATGTACAACCCAACACACACAACCACCTCTAACTGCAGAGGGGAAGGAGGGAGGGTATGGACTGCAGCAATGTGGATCTTGAACATCTACATTTATGGTAGGTACAAAACTGTACTATGTTCTTCATCTCACATTGCTGCAGTCCTTACACTTGGGTAGAATCCCAAAGCAGAGGTAAGGGAGGATGGCTAACTACAAGGAAGCAGGAGCTGCCAAAATGCCCTGCAAAACAGCAGTGGCAAAACCAGCCCTGGATTTAGAGTAAAGTGGCAGGTGATAATGCCTAGAGAAAGTATGCACTGAACTCCAAGTAGCTGCCTCCAAAATATCCTTGGTTGCAACTCCCTCAAAAAGCTGTTGAAGTGGCAGTAGCCCTAGTGGAATGAGGCCTAATCCCAGCTGGAACTTCCTTGCCATGATGGGAATAACAGAAAGCAATGCAAAACCCAATCCACTTAGAAATAGTTTGTTTTGACACAGGCTTGCCCTGAGAACTCAAAGCAAAAGAAACAAACAACTGCTGAGACTGCCTGAACCCTTTAGTTCTGTCCAAATAATAACGCAACTGCCTGTGTACATCTAAAGTGTGCAAAATCTTTTCCCCTTTATTTTGGGGATTTGCATAAAAAGTAGGCAAATGAATAGTTTGGTTTAAAGCCACACTAGAAACCACCTTAGGCATAAAGGAAGGATTAGTACGTAATGATACCCTATCCTTATGGAAAATCAAGAAAGGCTCAACCGCCATAAGGGCCTGCAATTCAGAAACCCTTCTTGCAGAGGTAATTGCCAACAAAAAAGCAGTCTTCCATGATAAAAATTTCAACTCAGAAGTAGCTGCAGGCTCAAAAGGTTGTAGAGTGAGTTTCTCCAACACAAAATTGAGATCCCAAGCAGGAGTAGGAGCTCTTCGTGGGGTCTTATATTCTTTGCCCCTCTAAGAAATTGCTTGAACAAAGGATGAGAAAACAATGGTGGGTCACAATCATAGTGAGCCGAAATTGCTGCAGCATGAACCTTAATAGAAGAGAAAGACAAACCTTTGTCCAATAACTCAGTAAGATATTGAAGAGCCACACTCAAATTAGGCTCAGAAACCTCAAAATCTTTTGCTGCACTCCAAAATAAAAATCTCTTCCATTTATCTGCACACTTTCCTTGTACTAGGCCTTCTAGCTTCCAAAATCACATTCAAAACTTGTTGCGGAAGTTGAGACCCTCTATGGTTCAAAACAGAATATGCCAGGCTGTTAGGTGAAGAGTGAAGTTTGACATTCAGCAAATGGCTGTCCTCCTGTGACAACAGGTGTGGAATCGAAGGCAAAGGCCATGGAGGCTTCCGTACCAGGCTTCTCAATAATGGGTACCAGTGCTGTCGAGGCCAATCTGGAGCTATTAAAATCATCCTTGGCTTGTCCTGTCTGACCTTTAGAAGTACCTTTGGGAGGAGAGGCAGAGGAGGAAAGGCATACACATGAAGATTGCTCCAATTGAAAGAAAGAGCATCCACTCTCCAAGCTGTGGGATGAAACCTTTTTGTGCAAAACTTTGGCAGCTGATGGTTCAGTGCAGAAGCGAACAGATCTATGTCTGGAGTTCCCCATGACACTGTCAATTTCTGAAATACATGAGGATCCAATTTCCACTCGTGGGGATCCATAATTGCCTGCTCAACACATCTGCTAAGGAGTTCTGTGCTCCTGGCAGAAACCTTGCCTGAAGATTGAGCTGTAAACAGAGCAGTCTCCCACAAAATCATTGCTTGCCTGCATAGAGGATAAGAATGCGTTCCCCTTGCTTGTTGATGTACCACATGACAGTTGTGTTGTCTGTTAGAATCAACACCTGCCCTGGAAGAAGTAATTCCTTGAAAGCTATTAATGCAAACTGGACTGCTAACATCTCCTTCATGTTGATATGTAGATGTTGTAGTCTGACAGGCCACTTGTTTTGTATCCACTTTCCATTTAGATGAGCTCCCCAAGCTTTGTCTGAGGCATCTGTCGTTAAAATCTGACTCGCCTCTGGCCGGGTCACAGAGAGTCCCTTGTTTAGGTGACATTCCTGAGCCCACCACAAAAATTCCTTTTGAATGCAAGGTATTATTTGAATGACAGTGTCCAGATCCTGGCAGTGCTGTGTCCATACATTTTGAGATACCATTGTAGCTTCCTCATATGCAGTTTGGCATTGGGAAGCACCAGAATACAAGATGCCATGAACCCTAATGTTTGAAGGACTGTCCTTGCAGTCAGCACGGACTGATGAGATAGTTGATGGAAGTAAAGGGATAGACTCTTTTGTTGGTCCGGGGTTAAAAAGGCCATCTGGGATGCTGTATTCAGTCTCACACCCAGAAAGCACATGTCCTGAGAGGGTACTAGACTGGACTTTATTTCGTTCACAGAATACCCTAGGCATCTTAGCACTGCTATCACATATTCCAAATGATGAAGAAGCTCTTCCCTTCCTTGAGCCAGAAATCAGGCAGTCGTCCAAATAAGGATAGATTTGTATTCCTTTCAGCCTGAAGAAAGCTATCACTGGAGCCAGAACTTTCGTGAATACTCTGGGCGCAGTAGATAAGCCAAAGGGCAATGCAGAGAACTGATAGTGAGAAGTCCCAGCTCGAAAATGCAGATACTTCCTGCAACTTAGTCTGATAGGAAAGAACATCATGAAGGTAAGCCTCCTTGAGATCCAAAGTTACCATCCAATGATCTTTGCCCAACAGAGGTAAAAGCTACTGCAACGTCAACATTTTGAACTTGGGAATGTCCAGATAAATGTTGAGGATAGATAAATCCAAAATTGGTCTCCACGTGTTCCCCTTCTTTGGTACTAGGAACAGGCGAGAATAAAAACCTAGACCCACTTCTGGCATAGGGACCGGCTGTATGGCCCCTATTTGGAGCAATAGAGAAACTTGCTTGTGCGCCTCTATTCTTTGTTGAGGAGGAACGTCTGGCATGCCTTTGAAAGGAGGCAAGGTTTGGAAATAAAACCTGTAGCCGTGGTGTATGATATCCAATACCCATCTGTCTTGGGTAATTAAACTCCAATTCTCTTTGAAAAGTGCCAACCTTCCTCCCAAAGGTGCTGCCAGACGAGAAGGCTCTGGCAGCTGAAAAGGTAGGTCATTGGGTCTGTTTACGAAAGGACTGACCCCTGCCCTCACCCGAAGACTGTGCAGGAGAACTCCCTGTTCTAGGCCTGAAAGAGCCCTGAGCTCTACCCCTACCACGTCTAGATCTACCCCTAGACTGGGAATCATAAGAAGGATACGTCCACCCCTTAGCAGGCCAATTTCTACTAAACTTTGGAGGCTGGACCTGCAAAAAATCTTTAACAGTCTGCATAGACTTAGCCTTGTCCTCCATTTTCTTTAAAACTGTCTCAACAGGAGGACCAAACAACACGTCAGATTGTAAAGGAGCATCTAAAATCCTCGTCTTAACATGATCAGACAAATTCTGATCCCGTAGCCAGGCATGCCTGCGAAGAACTGACCCAGTGGCAGCCACCCTAGACGAGGCCTGTACAGCATCAAAACCACATTGCAAAGAATGCTTACCCACCTGTTCAGAAACATGCACTAAATCTTGCAACTCTTTACAATCAATACCTTCTGCCAGAGCATCAACCTTAGACTTTAATTGTGAAAGGAGATAGTTCTGGTATTTCAACATGTGAAACTGGCAATTCAAAGCCCTCATAGCCAGAGTGGAAGAAGTATAAACTTTCTTTCCCCATCTATCCAAGGCCCTAGCCTCTTTGTCTGCAGGAACCGGATTCTTAACAACAGAAGCCTTAACACCTTTAGGCCCCTGACTAACAGTTTCTGGGTCAGCCCTAGGACTCTTAAAAGATACTTATGAGCTTCAGGCACCCTGTAATACCTATCCGCTTAACAGGAGCAGGAGGCAAAGAATCAGGATTAAGAGAAGCCTCTGTAAAACATCTTCTACTACATCCAAAACAGGAGGTATAGCCAAAGGCCTATGCTGGGGTAAAACAAAATTCCCTAAGCCTTTTCCTGGAATCAGAGAAGTCCTGACCTTCCCACTTAAAATGCTCCCTCATGGAATGAAGAGTTTCTGAAAAGAAAAATCCTCAGGAGGAGAAGCAGAAGGAGTAGAATCATCCACATCAGAATCAGAATAAGGAGAATACTCCTGCAAGTCTTCAGCCGAAGACTCTGAAACATCTGAAGCCTGCTCAAAACCCCCAGCTCAGGCTCCATCCTAGGTCTCTTATCAGGAGGGGCATAGAACCCCTAATTAAAGTAATTAAATCTTCTGCCATTTTAAGCATATGCTTCTTGGGCACAGTACCTGAAGAGCTAGGGGTAACACCAACTGAAGCCAAACCTGGCCTGCCCCTGGGAGAAGCCTTTGAAACAGAAGGAAAGGGCCTAGCCACCCTAGGAAGAGAGGGGAGTATAGTAACCTGAGAAGCCCCCTCAGCCTGACTTGCCTCCTGACAGGCCACATCTTGCAATAATAAGGTCTCACCCTGGGAACACAAAGAAACCTCCGGTGGAGCCACCGGCTCCACCGACACCTCTAAAGAACCGGCGTCCAGTACAGACGGTTCTTCTAGCCTAGGCTTAACTGCCTTGTCCTTGCGCTTCTTCGAAGAAGCGGGCGGAGCATCCAGCGGCATTTTATAATTACACCGCTTCCCAAAGACTAACCTTGCACAATCCAACCTTCTCTTTATAGTGCGTTTATTAAATCTAGCACAAGAGCGACAGCCAACAACGTCGTGCTCAGGCCCTAAGCAAGGAATACACAAAGTATGATAATCTCTATGCGGTATCTGTTTCCCACAAGAAATGCAATTATTGACTTTTTCTGACATCCGGTAAATTACTGAGGCAAGAAAAAACTAAAATATTCCAACGGGTACTTAGCCAACTTTGAACTCGGTCTGAAACTTCGAAATCGAAAAATCTCAGAACGCCAACCGGCACTTGCAATGCTGCTTCTGCATCGGACCATGCGGCAAAAAAGACTGAGGATATGACGTCGGTCATGCGCATTTGTACCCTGACGTCCTGATGTCAGTCAAATGCGCCTTGACCGACGTCAGCCTTATACTTTGATATTCGGGCCGACCGAGGACAGCGGACTACCCAAGTGTAAGGACTGCAGCAATGTGAGATGAAGAACATCTGTTATTTGAAGCCTTATGTAAACCAAAAAACTCCACTGAAATTTTGTCCACTGAAAAATTTTCAAGTGCAAAGTGTCGGGATAGCTCCAGCTTCTCTACAACCATGAAATGGATTAAGCAGGTAATCAGGGAAGGTGTAAAGTTCACTCTTCCTCAACACAGACAAACAAGGGTAACTAATCCCATGTTTGATGCACAAAATAAAAACACACCAAAAAAGTCAATGTAGGACTATAACCAATTTAAGCCTGCTAGTCACAAAATGCAGCATATTTTTTTTTAACATCTACATTAATGACATTTACTGGTCTGCAATAAAAAACAGATCTAACATCTCAGCAGTGTGCATGTGAATACTGTTTACAACCAATAGAGACACTCTGGGAAGTCATTAATGTGAATACAGTTTAACATTTTATTAAAAATTCAGTTCAAGTTTTATTTGAAAGGTGCACTTATCAATATAACCAATAACTCCCTACGCCTGGTGTTTTATTTTTCATGCTTTTAATGGCGCTCCAAATTTTAGTCAGTGAAATTATCACATATTTCAGTGATGGATGGAAATCCTAAGTTCTTGAGTAAATCATCTAGCAGTTCAGTATTCACCTTGACTCAGTATAAATATTTTGTATTTTATAAAAATAACGACTTGCTGATTATCACTATAGAACACTCGACTGAAATGGTGTCTTCTCTAAAATTTGCTAATATTTAAAGATACAATAAAGGCTCAATTGCATTTAAAAATGGACATGCTCAATGGGTGTGCAGCGTGCTAATTGTAAATAGAGCAAAACACACAGCAAGTTCTCCTACTTCAGTTTCTCCTCCCGACACCACAGGATTCAAAATGTAATTTTTTTGCTGAAGTAAACTGCACCATGGAACACAATAAAATATATTAAAATAAAAAAAATTTATAATGGGTGCCCCTACAACAGCTCCTCGGCATAGTTCATCTCTTAAACGCCTGAATTACATCATAAATTACTTCATTCTTCAATGACATACAGTTTTTATGAGGATTAGACTAAAAGGGTCAACATCTCCACAGAAAAGCAACTATCCTACATGCACTTGACCTTGACTCGTGTGTGTACACATTTTCTTTAAACTTATTAATGAAAACGACTGAGACAGCAATTAACTATACAGCTAGAAAGCATATGTAGTACATACCTTGGCTGCCCCAGAGTACCAGAAGCAGACAGAACACCACCAAACTGTATATATACAATGACCTCTAGAAAATAATTTTTTTAAAATAATGTCAGCGTGTAACACCAATAATCCACTCCTGGGTGGGAATAATGCAGGATTTACCCACAGCTTTGTTGACTCTGGCTTTGACCTTGTGATCAAACCATGCCGATGCTTTTATACCCGAAGACCAACAGAGATGACGTCGGGTGAAGTGCGACATCAGCATCAAGCGGGGACGGACCCTTTGAATCCGCCCCCTGAAGAAGCTGCCTGACTGACAAACAACCCAGTTGTTATGACTGCAGATGCATCCATGAAGGACATCCATGCCAATCATGGGTAAAACCTGCCCTACCAACATTCAGTCGAGGACTACTACTAAATGAACTACTTATCTGAAGTGGTAGCTTCTCTGTGTGTGTGTGTGTGGGGGGGGTATTGGCCAAGTATTTGGAAGAAATGTGGACCAATGCAACATAGCTGCCTCTGTTTTGACCTTGAAACAAGGCAGAGCCTGTGTCTATAGTATCATTAAAAAAATACTCGTTGATTCCACCTGTTTAGATATGAAATAAACCGCTAATCTCAAAAAGTTATAATCCTTATAATTCTTAACTTGCCAATTTCTTACAGTATGTTGCAATGTTTTCAAATAATGCCCCCCCAAGCACCACTTCACATCTAAAGAAATACAGCCATCATTCCAGTTTCAAAATAAAGTTAAATGGTCAAGAGTAGACTCAAAAGTACAGTTGTGCAAGTAAACTTACAACAGTAAATGCTCGTATAAATACTGTTGCTGTAGCCTGAACTATGGGACATGTCCAGTCAGCATTCAAAACTTCAAGGTGCCCTCCATGAGCCTGCATATCCAAGGAGGCAAGGCAGCATGCAAGTTGCCTGTGAATAGACATACAGGTACCAAAAGTCAGATTTCTTGCCTCTCAGGAGGACGACAATGGAGACCTAACAAACAGGTTACATGCTAGGGAATAAGGTGAATCCCACCCTGGCAAGTAAAAGAATAAGCCCAAACAAACTTCACAGAAGGGGAATACTGCAACAGTGACCTATTCAAGCATATTACCATTATGGCAGTTCATTTAAACAACTGCACTGTTCATTAGATCAATGTTGCAGTAGTCAACCTATATGGGATGATTGCCAAAGCTTAGTCAGGGGGAGAAGGGACAGCGTTTAAGTGCCCCTGCAGAATGCAGGCCTAGAAAAATTTGCTCTTGATCTAGAGGAGTCTTTGATGACCAAGGTGTCACCTCTAGAATACTTTCTAAAGTACACCTCTTTTCTGAAAGCTCTAACAGTAGTCCTAGCCCTGGTAAAGGGGGCTTTGATCTTAATGAAAGGTTCCCTCTATGATGAGAACAAAATTGAAGAGCATGGGATAAAATTTAGAAATTGTCTGCTTTACTACTGGTCATCCCTTACCTTCAAAGGCAGAGGACAGCAGACAGACAGCATAAAAGACTTGAGAAATTCCAATCTAGTATCCAAGCTGCCTGTGAGCATCTCATGCGTGCAACATTCTTTTTTTTTCGGGACAGAAGACAAATATGAAGATTGATATATAGCAAATTCTGACTTTTAGCATAAAGGAAGAGTTGGTTCTTAAGGATACCCTAGCCTTATGAAAAAGTAAGGCAACAATAAGTAGCATAAAAATTTAATTACTCTTTTAGTCAAAGTTAGAGTAACACTTAAGCCTTATACGCTGTTTTGAAAGGAAAAAGCATACATGTTTTTGTAGTACAAAGAACTCTAAAGAGAAGTTACTAGTTTTCTAGGTGGATGAAATGTGTCATATCCCTTTCAAAAATGTTTTTACTTGAAACAAGGAGGAAAGGGGGGGCCAAGAACAGACAGAAAAGGCTGAAAGATTAATCTTACCAGGTAAGGAAGAAAGGCCAGATTTTTGCAATTCACACGGGCACTAGCAAACCAAAGGAGCTTCCACATTTACAGGGGCTCTAGTTCCATTTATGACACCAAACTAGGAAATCTCTGTAGTAGCATGCGTCTTAGCCTCGTTTTACACCTGCAGCATGCCCTTAGAAAATACGTGACAGAGAAGGGATTAAAATCATCCAGGCTGTCAGACAAATTTCTTGGTTGGGGTGAATCAGAGACCTGACCCCTTGCCCTCTATGAACAAGTCCATCCTGCGAAGAGTGTGAAAATTGCTCTTGGCCATTTTCAGGGAGAACCAATGTTGTCTGGGCTAAAAGGGAGTTACCAATATCTTTGGATGGTCCCGCTGGATCTTTAAAACAACTCTGCATTCCCATCCATAGAAAACAAAGGGTACATGTTGTTTTGAGACCTTTCTGTAAGGAATCCTGCAGCATAAAATTTTCAACTGCACTTGTTACCTCCATTCACAACAGGCTGTGCCATACTGCAAAGCTCCCAGGCTATCAATGCTAGTCTGCATAGAGGTAAGACCTGGATCCCCCCCACGATTACATACTCTACAAGACAGTGTTATCTGTGATAACTGGAAAAGGTCCTGCAGTCAAACAATAGTTCAGGGATTTGAAAGCATTCACTAATCCCATAATTTCTCTAAGTTTTTCTTTCTAAAATGATGGTCCTAAAGCCCTTGTACATTGCCTGCGAGGATGTATCCAAAGGAATCCAAGTCCTTAGTTGGAGACTGGAAAGGGACCAAGGAGGAGAATGGAAGACAATGATTCAGACTCAACTGGTCTATCCATCAGCAAAACACCTTTCTGACAAGATTCTGCACAGAAATTTAAAAAAGACAAAGGATACTGATGCTGGGTCCAGACTGAATTGAGAATCCATTGAATTTACATAATGTCTAAGCTGACTAAAGAAACCACAAAAACAGTAGAAGCCACGTATCCTAAAATTCTGATCAATTCCCTTACTGAAAAAGTGGAGAGAGAAAACTGAAGGCATTCTTTGTAAAATGATTACTTTCACCGGAGGCAGGAATACAATCATTTGAGGGGCATCTCTCAGGCATCCTAGAAAATGCATTCTATGGAAAGGGAAGAGATGACTTTTCTAAGCAGAGTTCAAAACCTAGGTTGTGAAATAGAATTCGGATTGTCTTCACACACTGACTACCTTATTTTTGTAGGCTGTGTTTAAAGCAATCACCCAAGAAAAACTATGACTCCCTGTAATCTGCAAAAAGCAATCACGACCGCTAGACATTTTATAAACACTCTTGGTGCTGTGGACAAATCAAAGGGTAAAAGACGAAATGTTAAGAAAAAAAATCTTAAAAAGGGACATCTGTTTCTGTGAATGGGCACATGGCAGCAAGTACATTTGAATTAGGAGGGGGATCAGGGGCGAGACATTCCGAAATTTGACATGCATCTCCAGCTTCTCTCTCTCCACTTTGGTACCAGAAATATCCTTGAATGGAATCCTCCTTTTTAATTTTCTAGATATTGGTTCTACCACTCCAAGAAAAAGCACATGAACAATTATGGGAGGGAACACGTGGTTTGATCTTGAGGACAGGACAGGAGAGAACAGAATTCCTAGGACTGGAGAAGAGAATCCTACTGCCATCCACACCGGTTCTGAATGATTCCTGGTACCCAGGAATCCGCTGTAATCTGGTACCACGGAGAAAGAGTCATTGAAAGGAAAGGAGGACCGTCAGGGAGGACAGGAGAAGGAATGGCCTAATCATTTTTTCTTTGATTCTGGGCCAGAGAAATCCTCCCTTTTTTTGGAACTGTCCTGTCACTTTCTTAAAAACGTTGCTTTCTCGACTTCTGTTGTGTGTGAACAGTTTTCTATAAAATGGCCCTGGACTGGAAGAAAAGTATAGGGAACTGAAAAAATTGCTTTACCTCTTAAATCAGTTCCCGGTTTCATCAAATCTCTTTAGAACATACACAAGAGTGTCAAAGCCACTTCATCCAGACAAGGATTATTAATTTCATATTTGACGATCATCAGGTAAATGTTGGGTCTATAATCATGCAAGCCTACACATGACTGATTCAGTGGCTGTAGCCCTAGAGAATGCATCAGTAGCATCAAGGACTGTTAGGAAAATGGAGTGACTGAAGAAATCAAAAGCTGTAGAGAGCATTTTGATTCTGAAATAGGTAAAAATCAACAACCGTTTTTATGTCAGCAAAAGACGCCAAAAGGAATTTTGACACACAAGCCTTACACATGACTTTTAAATGGTTCGGTTGAAGTGATGTCAATTATTTCCTCCCAAATCTATTTGCTATCCTTGTCAGACAGAACAGGATTAGCAGTAGCCAGGTGTTCATTGCCAGTGGGTTTTGATAATGAAATTACTGAAGGGTAAAGCTCTGGTGTTACAGAAAAGGTACCTATGAGTGAAAAACCTCATCCAATTTCTGACTTCCCAGAAGCAGGTTTGCTATCAGGAGGAGTACTGGCTGCACAGAAAGCACCAAATACTACAATAACTGGGGGAAGGGGGGTGTAGCCACCAGTCTGGCAGTCTGTGCCTGAAACGCTTCTAAGTATATCTTTTGAGCTTCAGAGTTTTTCTTATGCTTCCCACTTAAACAAGTCCTTCATTATTCCAGTAGTGCCACTGAAAGAATTCCACCTCGGGGATATCAGTCCTGATTTCCCACCTTTCAGGGGAACAAACTTGGGAAAAATACATAAACCAACCTCTATCACACCAAGATTCTGAATCTGCGAGTTCTCTTTCTTTAAAATGAATCTGAATTGAAGAAAGCCTGAAACTACTGAAACAAACCCTTGGCAAAAGGAAGCATTCCTCTTGTGTTTCCATTACCTCTACCCCTACGAGAGGGATTTGCTTCAACTTTTGAGTTTTCTTCCCAAGGCTTAAAAAAAAAAAGCCCACTCAGATTTGCAGTCCTCTCCCTGGATACCAGGCAATTTCAGTCATCCTCTGGATCAATCAAACGTGGTTCTCCATTGTCTGAACTTGACACACACAGTCCTTGAGGATGTGCCAGACTCCCGCCCCTTAGTGACTTCCAAAGGAGAAACACCAGTTGAACTGGAAGACTACAACACAGTCACAGGTCTCCAAACACAGCCTCCTTGGAGATATCCAATGACTGCAATGGAGGATGTCAAAAACAAGTACTGAAGGACCCCAATGACTTTCCTTTTCTTAGTGAAACAGGGAACAGGACAGATCAGAGGTATCAGTACCAGACTCCTTAGCAGGCCCCATAAGGGCTTTAAGCTTTTGGTTCTCTATAAACAGCTTAAAGAAAAAAAGCCAGCTCCCAAGAGGTGTGAAAGAAGCATGACCAATGCAGTGCTCCTCGCCTAAAGACAGGCTGTGTGGAAGTTTACTTATTTACCCAGTTTCTCAAAACTTTTGGTCTGCTAAGCCACTGCAGATTCAGCAAAGCGCAAGTCATACTGGTAGCTTTAACAAGAAAGTTATGAATTTTGACACCAGCAGGCCTGCTTTACCCCATCCTTCACTCATACCCCCTAGAACATACGGAACCTGTGTAAGGTGCAGTGAAGCTTTGGTCACTAGCCAGAAGTCCAATCCTTGGCAGGATATGCCCCATATAAGCATAGACTATTACAAAAGCTATTTAACAGTGACCATATTCTGAAATACAGAGGTGCAAAAGAATACATCTTCAAATTAATTTTTATGTTCTTCTCCATTATCAGAACCCATCACTAAGCATACCTTAGACTGCTTCAAACTACCCTAGTTCAATCATGCAATCAGGTACCAATATATGCTTGATCAAGATGAATGAGCAAGACATACACTTTGTTAAACAGGTACGAGTACACAAAGGGATATTCAAAGTGAGGGATGTTCATTAAACCTAAAAGGGATGAAGATGCTGAATTACACCACTTTAATACCCATTACCTAGCAAATGGACCTTTTGACCACATTTCCAGTCTTCTGCTACTGTGTAATGATTATCTGGAAATTTCTACACGACTTTTGACAATATAGCAATATACTGTACTTGTTTAAAACAGGACTGACATTTAGGAATAAAAAAGGTTTATGAAGACAATGGTGCTTAAAAATAAGAATTGAATCTGTCAACAGATATAAAAAACTTGCATACAGAGATTTTACAATTTAACTACTACTGCTGCTAACTACAAAGCAGCAGCAATGCACCCAAATCTCATCAATGCTTGAGGAGTGTACTACTAGGAAACCTCCCTTACTATTCACACTCCTCCGGTCTCATCCTTTACTTCTAGTACAAAAAAGAAGGCACTCTAGACTACAACTCTCAAGGGCCTGCCTTGGCCAGTTGCAAACTTGCAACTCCTCATTACAAAACCACAAGCTGCTATACAATCTCCCTGCACAATTACCATGGGTAGTATTACCTTTTAAACCAAGTAGAATGCTCACATCCATTAAAAATAATTTTTCAGAGTTAACCATACACAATACAGTACTGCTTTTAAGACATATAATGCCCTTCCCACTTCACTGCTCCTTTGCTGCCTTAAAAATAAACCTTAAAGTTCACCAATTCCAACACAGATGCATAAAACCTAGAATGTCCCTAATGCTACCTTCCACCCCCTGCTGACAACCTCATATGCACTTTCCATTCAGAGTGATATACCAACACATTTGAAATGACGAATACTCAAAAGGATTAGTATTTACTCTTACGACATTAAACTGATCTCCTTCAATTTAGTTGTTTTACCCACCGTGAAGGGTTTTACACATCAATAACGCCACTTTCTACAAATATTTCTAATAATGCTGCTTTCTGCAAATATTTCTATTTTGAAGAAAAATTCTTCCTGGGCCTCCACTGAAAAGGGTCTTGCATGAACCAGATGACACACAAAAACAATCACCATTCAGTTCCCATCTGATCTTACTCTATGGAAACATCATCAGCTGCAGTCGCCAGTTATACACATTGAAGTCATCTTGGTTCTGTTTCTATGACAGCAAACACATAAAAAAAAAAAAAAACTAAGTGCCAAAAACAATGCCCAGTTTGGTATGTACCTCTCAAGACATCTGCAACAACTGGAAAGGCCACAGAAATACCTCACTAAAAGAATCACAGGCCTAAAGCAGATGCCCTACGCTGACCGCCTTAAAAAACTCCAGCTATACTCTGTCGCATATAGTCTACTCAGAGGCGATCTTTGCTTAACATACAAGGCCATGTCAAACCCAGAGCTGTTGGACATGCTAGACTTAAAGAAATCCCAATCCCTCAGAGCCACACGCTCCAGGGATCTAAACCTTGTCATCACAATAAACAAAACATGCTGGAGGGATAGGTTCCTGACCCAGAGACTCCCCAGACTCTGGAATAGATTGCCCATACATGTCAAGCAGAGTGCCTCTTTGGTCCAATTCAAAAGGAACCTTGACGATTGGATGGGAGAAAGGAAATTCACCCCGGGGATCACATCAGTCGCCCTGCTAGACAGGGGTCCAGGGAAGTAAATAGTGTGGGAAGAAATAGCCAGGGAATTGTTATGGCTAGGCTTGTATAGGCCCTAGGGCTGATAGCCTAGTACCAACCTATGAACCATTTTGCGATTACACGGTACTACAGCATCTCTGTAAATTAAGTGTACTTTATTTTATTATGTTAACCAATATACTTGATTGCTGCTTTTCTCACCAAGATTACTGCAATGGTTACTGCTGCTGCAAAGACCATGCATTTGTAACAGTATCATGGCACCCTCTCCTACACCATTAATGTTCAAAATTCTCCAATTAACCTGTTACAGCCACAGTGCATGCGGCCATCAGCTAAATATGCTGCTAAATTAAATGTAGACCAGTCTCTTCCCAGCTTATGAAATGTTTTTCCTATGGTAACCACAAGTTTGTAATGCAAACATGAACTATGGTCATGATGCAGTATGTTCTGAACTATATAATGGATGCTTCACTGCTCTTTCCTAATAAGGGACCCCATGCCATGAATTCTAAGGGACCTCCCTGACCAACTCTTTCCTCATATTAGGAATGAAAACCCCAATGTCTCCCATCCTCTACCTATTGTAAAAGCTGCAGCCCCACTCACCCATCCATAAGTCCTCCCAAAATCGATCTCACCCTACAGCACAACTATTGTTTAAACACTCTAGCCTGATAGGTATCCCTTACTCATCACAAGTACATAGGTTCATACTAGGATATCTGACCTAGGGCATTTATAAGCCTAGCCAGAGTGTGTTTGGCTTTCGTCACCCATTTTAAATTAATTTTGCTATGCCCTTTTTTCGAGGTTAGTATACTGTGCCTCTGTCTAACAGTGACACAGAAGTGATACCCGGGGTAAACCTACGATCTCCCATCCACTCATCAAGATTCCTCTTGAAGAGAGTCAATGAGGGACTCTGCCTAACCTGGACTGGGATTTTATTCCAGAGTGAAGGGAGCCTCTGGGTTATGAATCTGTACCTCCAGCATGTCCTATTTATTTCAGTGCTGAGGTTCAAGTCTCTCGAGCGCATAGCTCGATGGGATTTGGATTTTCTGAGGTGCAGCATGTCCATTAATTCCGGGTTGGACATGGCTTTATACGTCAGGCACAGATAGTCTCTGAGCAGGCGGTATGCCACTGAGTAGAGCTGGAGTTTCTTTAACTGGGCAGCATATGGCATCTGTTTGAGCCCTTTGATCCTCTTGGTGAGGTACTTTTGGGGTCTTTCCAGTTGCTGCAGGTGTCTGGTAAGGTACATCCCAAAAGGGGCATTGTACTCAATTATGGGCCTGATGAGGGAGGAGTAAAGCGGCACGATGACCTCCCCTGATCTAGATGTGAATCCCTTCATGATTAGGTGGGCTATACAAAATGTTTTTCTAACCACTTTGGCCACGTGGCTGTCAAATGAGAGATTGCTATCAACTTGGGTCCCCGGGTCCCCTAATTACTTCTTCTGTACTTAATGGATTACCAGCTATGTGGTAATTTGTGGGCACTTTGTTTTTGCCAAAGGGGATGACTATACACTTTTTGGCATTTAGCTTGAGGCCATGGCTCTGGCACCAGTTGTCTGTTTCTAAGAGGCCCTTTTGGAGGATGCTTGTGTCAGCTGGAGAGTCTATTATGGCGCCCAGTTTGCAGTCATCTGCGAACTTGGTCAGCCACAGTCCTTCCGTGTTTGCCTGTACCTCCGAGAAATACTGACACTGGATCCTACCCAGTTCGGCTGGGGTGGGAGGTTGGTATAATGGTTTAGGTGCTTACCTTATAGACACAAGGTGCAGGGTTTGATTCTTACATGGAGTAATTGGCTAAGCTTAAAATGGCCCACAAGGGCAGTTGGCCTAGTACTAATCTATGAACCGAACAAGAGAGATCCCAGGACTGAGCCTTGTGGGATGCCACTTGTAACTGGTTTGGAGTCTGACATGGCTCCAGCAATTCTAACCATGTGGGTTCTGTCCTTGAGCCAGTTTGCAACCCATCTAGTGACATAGGGGTTTATATTTAAGCTGGTGAGCTTATCTATAATGCCCGAGTGGGGTAATGTAGCGAAGGCTTTTGCGAGGTCCAGGTAGGCTGTGTGGACCACCTTCCCCTCGTCAATGGCCTTGGTGACTGTTTCAAAGAAATCGACCAGGTTTAAGAGGCAGGATCTGCCCTTAAAGCCGAACTGGGTAGGATCCAGTGTCAGTAGGTCCCCAATATCTTTATTTATGGAGGTCCATGATGATCCTTTCCATAGCTTTGCAGACCAAGCTAGTCAGGCTTATGGGGCGATAGTTTCCAGGATCAGTTGAGGCACCACCTTTGTGGAGAGGGACCACTGTTGCTGTACGCCACTCTTTGGGTACATATCCTGTAGTAAGGCTGAGACTGAACAGTAGTTTTATGTTTGGGTTTAGCTCTTCATGGAGTTCATGTAGGATGCAGCCCGGAACACCGTCTGGTCCCATTGATGCTGTGATTTTTTGCTTTGGAGAGGGTGGCTCTTACCTGAGCATCTGAGATGTCAGGGGGGCAGCACTCTGCTGGGATAGATATTCGCCCTTTTGGTGGGGGGGGGTTTGCACTGAACCTGTCAGCTAGGATGTTGGCAATGTCTGTGGGTTCAGTGTATTTTTTGTCATTTTGGACTAATTCTGAGCATATCTGGGAATTCCCACCCAGGTTCCTAACAAAACTAAAGAAAGCCTTGTGATTATCCTTAGTGTCCTGTACAATTTTTCTCTCGATGCTGGCCTTAGCAAAAAACTACAGGCACTCAAAATCGTCTAATACTGATCAGAGATACCTTCCCTTTTTGGGGTTTTGCTCTATCATGTAGTAGCTTCTTCCTTCTATTGTATAGTTTGTTTATGGCTGGGGTCCACCAGACAGGACGTCTGCCTTTGGAGGACTGGGTCTTGGTTTTATTTGGGATTGCATGATCCATGCATTCCTGAAGGTGTTCATGGAATGGGTTTATAAAGGATTCTGCGGTCTGGGCCGCATTTTCCACAGGCCCGGGGGCTTTGAAGGAATCCACCTCGGTTTTGAGGAGTGTGAAATTTGCTTTAGAGAAGTTTTTCACTGTGGTTTTCTGGGCAGGGGAAGGGGTCGGAATGTGAATATCCAGTGAGATTAGTTTATGGTCTGATCTTACCAGTGAGGGATACACTTCTGGTCTGGAGCATAGAGTCCCCATGTTGGTGATGATCAGGTCCAGTATGTTTTCCCCTCTTGTGGGAATGGTAACAAGTTGTTCCATAGCATTTGAGTTTACAAATTCTAGGAACCTTTGGGCTAGGGTGTTGGAGCTAGAGTAATGCTCCCAGTCTATGTTTGGGTAGTTGAAGTCGCCCAATATAATGGTGTTTGGAGGGACCTTCATATTTTCCAGTGTTCTCAGGAAGGCCGAGTGGGGTTCCTGGGTTTGGGAGGGTGGTCTGTAGCAGACTATAAACTGGAAGGCAGTTTTACCCACTGTTAGTTGCACATGGATAGTCTCGGATGCTTCGTGCTGTGCCACCAACCTGGAAGTGTGGGTATCTTTGACAAATATTGATACTTCCACTCCTTTTGTGGTTCGGTCCAAGTTTTGGGGCCGAAAAGCATGGTATGAGGTATAACCTGGTAGTGCCGGGGTGTTCTCGGGAGCCTTGAACCAGGTTTCTGTTACTGCACAGATATCGATGTTCTCCAAGCTAAGGAGAGTTTCGAGTGCGTGCATCTTGAGGTTTAGACTTCTGGCATTGAGTAGCATTACTCAGTTTCTTATCCCTTGTAATACCTATGGAGGTGGGTTTGTCTTTTGAGCCTTGCCTAAAAAAGGCACTATGGGGGTAAGCAAGAGCCTTTGCCAATACCCGACAGCCCAGGGGTGATAGGTGCAAGCCGTCCCTAGCGAAGCATCGTGGCTAGTCGGGCATGTCATCCCAGGCTGACAGGCATTGGATCCCCTTTGAATGACACATGATGAGCTTACTTCTGTTGCTAGAGTTAACACTCCTCATTCCTACCTACAGCTCCATGTTCAGATTCACTTCCCCAGTGTTCTCATTTCTAATCAGATGATGTTCCTTCCCCTGCAAAAAAACAGCCTTCTCACCTTCATTCCGCCACCAGACTTCACAGGAAAAACTGCTCACTGCTTACTACCAATGTTCCATGCTTATTCAACTGCCTAGTCTCACGGTCAGCCTGCTCCCAAGAAAGCAGAGGTTCACATCTGCATGACAGGCATCAGATTTACTCAGTGTTATCCCTGGTGCTACAGAACACCTAGCCCTCACTAGTTTACAAAATACACACATGCATGTTAGCTTTTCTTACCTACAGTGACAGTCATCAGTACCACATTCCTCCAAGGTAATGCAAATTTCCAGCTGTATGACATAAGGTAGCAGCTACTACAATAGATGCAAACAAAGGAGATCAACCTTCAATTTTAGCTGTATACAGTGCGCAGAAATTCCTGTGTTTTTCATTCCACTTTAAGCTAGTCAAGGCTGTGCAAAATAGGACTGCAGTTTCCTAAATGACCAGCTTTAACTCATCTTTACACATACATACCATTAATAGCAAAGTTACGAGAAATGCAGCACAGCCTTCCATTCCTGGACTGAAACACTTCTGCTTCAACTTTACTTGTGCCATCTACGCAATCCACATAAACCGATTAATTATACTTTGTCGCATACTTGTGCCCTCCCCTACACAAGAACTAAACAGAATAAAATGCCATCTGCACTTTTCCAAATAAAAGAAACAAATGAAAAAAAGATACAATGGAAAAAAAAATAGAGCACTTACTGACATCATCTGTTCCATTTGCTTTTTCTGAATTATCCAGTTCTACCCCAAGATCTCCATTCTCTTCAACTTCATTTGAGTCAGCAGTTTTCTTTGAGCGCTGGCGAGCCTTTGCCGCTTCCTTTTTCTTAGCTGCCTTTTTCTTTGCCAGATCAGATGGCATGTTTTCCAGTTGTTTCACAGTATTCTGACTAAGAAAAAGTAACCTAGAAAACAACGCAACCTTTCAGTCATGAGCCAAAAACACACTAATTGCACAACCATTTCTTTAGCAAAGCATGTAAAGATGAGACTTGCAAATAATTAGTTCTCTTAAAACATCCAAGTTTAAATACCTTTAACTATCGTTAAAACAAAAAACGGATACATAATTCAGCTTTATTATAAGGAGTATGTGTGCTGCAATTCCTGCTCACCCAAGCATGTGGTGGTAGCAACAGGATTAGCACTAAAAGGAAGGTGGCAACAGTGTCAAACTGCAGGAGTGCATAACAAAAAGTTATGGCTCTCTGCATGCTTCAAAGAGAAAGAAGCTGATCAACTATTTGCACAAACACTCTCTCTCTCACACTTGATCTAGCCTCACACCTCTTCATTCCCCATTACTTAAAGTATAGCAAAACAAACTCGGCCTCTTAGGCAGACATCACCAAAAACACTAAAACATCATATAGAGAATTACCAGTTAGACAGTAATGAGGGTTACCATGATGTGAAACAGATGTAAAAAGTAACAGTATGGCAGAATCCACAGATATTGTGCAATGAGCAGGGGTAGACACCATCCTACCCACACCCTGCACAGACTAATCTTCAGGGAAGAAAAAGGCATCAAAGTGAGATGGTTATCAAACACTCAAGTGAAAAGCTGACTTCATCAGTTTCAGTTAAAGAAGGGAAGCACATCTTAAAAAAAAAAAAAAATCATTCTGAAACTAAACAGCTACGGAAGAGATGCTGCCCAGCTCCCAAGAAAATCTGCAAAATGTAGGGCAAGTTCAAAAACGTTTAATACAAGGGTATTAGAAAATGCAACATAGATACGAAAAATGTCTTGCCAAAACAAAGGTAAGGGTTAGTATAAAATGGCACACTAAACCTGGAGCATTCACATTTTAAACAGTCTGATCCAAGACTGCCAAAAGTGCAAAAGATGAGGCCTTCTACAGAAAAAAGAAGTTGTGTTTTACCACAACGTTCATCTGTGTTGTTAATCTTCATTCATTACTGATTAATACTGATTCCGTCCTCGGAAGAGAGTCGGCCGTTGTAACAAGCTCCCGCCAGCCAGAAAACTCTAAGCTTTTCCCCACAGTGCCCCTCTCTACATTACCTCAGACAGAGTTTGCCCGTAAGGACATGACAGACAGAAAAGGCGGAGGCTTTTTCTGTGCAATTTCCTTAGTATAGGAAGGACCATAACCGAACCTCCAAGACTCTTCAGGAGGGGGATGGTGGTGGTGGTGGTGGGGGGGTCGTAATGAATGAATGAAGATGAACACAGATGGAACGTTAACTTCTTTAACAGATGTTAATCTTTATTAATTCCTTACTGATGGAACATATTCATTCCTTACTGACGGAACAGAGTCTCCAGCTACCTTGTTAGCTGAGAGGCCTTATGGAAGAAAGTTCCCGAGCCCCACCGAACCAAAGGAGGCTCGCCCCATGGAGACTATATCCAATTTGTAATGCGTGATAAAGGTATGAAGAGGCACCAATGTTGCTGCTGCACAAATGTCATGCATGGAAGCCCTAGCATGGAAAGCCACAGAAGTAGCCACTGATCTTCTGGAATGTGCTTTGATCTTAGATGCGAGAGAGACTTTGTTACTATGACACACAAAGTGTTAGAAAAATGTGTATTTGAATATATGAGAAATGCTAGTTTAAAAGCAAAGTAGTATATAATGCATTTTATTCTATTAATCATATAGTAGAGAGGATTGATTCATGTTTAAATGTAAAGTAGTTTTGAAACTGCAGTGTGGCTTGAAGCAAAGCTGACCTTAGACCCTGGCAGATGCCAGCTTAGCAAGTTTTAATGGTTATGCTTTTCACAAGTGATTATCTGCTAGGTAAGGAAATTAAATGTGTGAAATAATGAAATCTTCTGCTCTTTCCTGCTGGGATGATTTGGCCTTGTATATGTATTACTGAGATAGCATGCAGCTGTGTGTGAGAAAAAGTGTAACAGAGAACAAAAATGTGTATTAAAAGACTGAATCTGCTATTGTATTCGAACTGATATGAAACCTTGAAGAAATAACTTTAGAGAGACATTATGTCTGACCAGGTGGATAGCAAGGCCGTATTGTAACAAGAGGAAAAACTTTCTTAAAATATACAGCATCAGCAGATTTAATGAATAGAGGACTGTAAGCTAAAGTGATGTAGATGCCCTGTGACATACCACGTCAGTAAGGTGGGCACAGCTTGAATGTTAAACCTATATAAAATTGTGTGCTTCCTGTTTCATGTTAGACAAAATTCTGTACTTGTACATTTTTTGCCTCCTGGTGTACACTAAAACTTTTGAATCTGAACCTCCTGTGTATTGAATTCTTGATTTTAACAGTTTGGTCCTTCTTAGCCGGAATTCCCTCGGACAGCTGCAGATCAGAGTCTACCGGTGGTCGAATACTGCACAGGAGAAGTTACCGAAATGGTTCTTCTTGGGTGAAAAGACCTCAGACTGAATTGTCGTTCAAAGAGGCTGGCCACTTTCTGATCTGTGGCCGAAGAGCGGATATTGGACAGTTCAATACCGGAGGCTCAGGTAGGAAGAATTTACCTTTTTTCTGTTTTAGATCAGGGACTAGGTTAGTATATTGTCAAGATTTGTTTTGCAGATCAGGGACAAAAGGAAGTACTGTATTACTTGGTCATAGATCAGGATAACAGAATAAGGTAGGCAGTTATTCTAGATACACTGCGAACAGGAACTGAGAATTTGATATCACGTGATAAAAAAGGATTACGTAACATTTTCTTTGCCATGGGTAATCAGTGCACTAAAACATCGTGAGATCCGCCCCTAAACGAAGACGCAAAATACATGCAATCACAACGTTCCGATAACGTTCGGTATTATACGAAATGGGTTAACAAATATGAATTTGATGGTAAACTAGATGAAACTTCACTAGTTAAACTCCTTAAACAGCTTAAATCTGATGCGGGAGGTCAGGCAAAAAAGCAACGCCAATTAGGCATTCCTCAGGCACATAGGTGGATTGAGGAAGCAAATCGTAGAGAACAGAAGCTTAAAAATTCAAAAACATTATTTTGAAACAAAGAGGATAATAACTTGGTAATAGCAACAGCTCCTCCTCCTCCCTTGCCCCCTCCCTTACCCTTTTCAGGATATGAAGCGAGTGGACAAGCTGGTCCGCCTCCGCGTTATCCTGAAGTTTCAGCAAGACCACAACCATTTGTTAGAGATCCTACTGAAACTAGGTCCCGAACACGTAAAACACATAGGGACACAGAATCATATCAAAGAGAGAAACCTACAGGATGAGAGTGAGGAAGAAATATGCCCACTTATAGAAGTTCCAAATCCTCAGGCAGGACACGAAGAGCAAAACCCAACACTCTTAGTATATAGCGCATGGACACCGGAAGATATCCGGAAGGCTACTGAGGGAATCCCCCATCCGAAAGTTAATTTTACGAAATGTTTAGAAGATTTACAAGGCATGAGGTTGAGTTACCACTTGAATGGGGAAGTAGTAGAAAAAGTAGTAAGACAAATTATAGGTCCAGATTGGCACATGATTTGTGGCACCTGGAATCCTCGTAATGCAGAGCTTAGACCACTCCCACATAGTGACGCAGAGTTAGACAACAGAGTGAAAGGCTTAACAGACCGAATCTCTGAGAAATGGAAACCTAGAGCAGACTGGACTTGCATTAATCAATGCATACAACAGGAAAATGAGACAATAGATTGGTACTATGCTAGATTATTAGAATGTTTTAATAATCATAGCGGTATGTCGGTTCCTGACAACCAAACGAATGATTCCCCGTATGAACAATTGAAAAATGCATTTTTGAAAGGTTGCATTGCACCTATTAGTAGCTTCATTACAAAGCATAGGATTGACCATCGAACAGGGAGGCTACAAGCCTTACTCAAATACGCTAGACATGCTGAAAGACATTTTAATAGTAAAAAGAAGGCACAAGTCTTCACTGCTGAAGACGGAGCTGAAGTATTTGTGTTACAGTCAGGTAAAAAGGGCATGAAGAATGCCCAAGGAAACAGTCTGACAAACGATCAGATGATTTTGAAGAGAGAAAAAAAGAGAGGTGAATGTTTCAAGTACGGGAAATAGGGACATCTAGCAAGGGATTGTAAGCAAAGCAAAAAGGTAATTACAGAAGATAAGGGAGATGAGGACGGACTATATGATAGTGAAGATACATCATGTGAAAGTCAGAAATCATCAGGAAAAGTTAATAAACTTTAAACAAATGTAAATGCGATAGAAGGAGTAGAGGAAGTGCAAGTAGATATGGAGAATGAAGAAAGTGAAATTTTGGACTTAGCATTGTTAAGTTTAGAGCTCTACTTAGCAGATACGAAACCGGAAGTTACACTTCTGGTGGAGGGAAGAGAAGTCAAATTCCTGTACGACTCAGGAGCGTCACGGACTTTGATACACCCCTCCAAGTTACCAGAACATTCTGAATCACCTGATTATATACTAGTGAAAGCAGCAAACGGACAGCTATATAGGGAACCACTTTCCCATGATATAGCAATAACTGACCCTGTTTCAGGTATGACCCAGAGAAGTAAAATTGTTGTTTCTGCAAAGTGTCCACTAAACCTATTGGGCAGAGACCTTATGCAGATATTTGGCATAGCAGTAGTTCCAACTGTACAAGGTAAGGAGGCACAGAGACAAATGGATACCTTTGTAGTGCGATCAGAGGGTGAAACTTTTTACTGGTACAGCCAGGACCTAGTCACAACTGGTCCAGGGGCAGTAACAGAGGAACTGATGAACGTAGCCATCAGTAAAGCCCCCTCCCTTAACACTGATCGACAGCATTTGTTACACTGTACCCTATACTATTGTACTACACCAGGACCTGATAGGGAGTATGAGCAAGAATTGTTTAGAAATCGTGCAACTAGATTGGTTTTGCGTACTTTGTATTGGGATACTGAGGGGAACAGTGTAGTTAGCTGTTCATTACCTCAAGAATTCCTTGCATTATATAGATCAAATTGATTACCACGTCAGCTTGACAAACAAAAGTATCAAATGGGCAGACTTAGGAGAAAGTAACAAGATGGGAGAAACAGACCGATTTAGAAATATCAGAACAAGGGATACAAAAACAAAAACCGAATTGGTTGACACAGACACATCCAGCTGTACACTTGCAATCTAGCGAGGACAGCTGATTAGCGTTCTTATTAGAAGAAGAAAAGGCCTTACGTGAAATTCCAACAACTCTGTGGTCAACAGGCAAGTCAGATGTAGGACTTATTCGAAAAGCAGGACCAGTTACAATTACCCCAAAGTCAGCTTTTAGACCACAGAAAAGACAATACCCTTTGAGAGAAAGGATGCAGAAATAGGAATTAAGCCTATAATAGCAGCATTACTCAAAGAAGGAGTACTGGTAGAATCTCCTGATTCACCATGTAATACACCCCTATTTCCTGTTAAAAAAGCAAATGGGGAATGGTGGATGGTACAAGATTTACAAGCTGTAAATAATGCAGTAACACCTAGAGCACCTACGGTGCCAGACCCACATACTTTGTTAAACGATTTTGTGGTAGATATTAGCAATGCTTTCTTTTCAATACCTATACATCCTGATAGTCAATATTGGTTTGCATTTACATTTCAGGGTAAAAGGTATACGTATACTCGACTACCACAGGGATATTGTGAGAGCCCAACAATATTTGCACAAGAAATGGCTAGCAACCTGGCAGGGTTTACCCCACCGGGAGGGGGTCAAATTCTACTTTATGTAGATGACATCTTGCTAGCAGCCCCCACCCAGCAACAATGCAGGGAGGATACTGTAGCATTATTAAAATTTTTAGCAACACAAGGACACAAAGTAAACAAAAGTAAGTTACAACTTTGGAGAAAAAAGTTAGATACTTGGGATATGTAATATCCAATGAAGGTAGAATATTAGACGAGGAAAGAAAAACAGCAATCTTGCAAGCACCCAAACCAACAACCAAGAAGGAAATTATGTCTTTCTTGGGTACAACTAATTTTTGTCGGAGCTGGATACCAAATTATGCTTTGGAATCTGCTCCACTGACTGGCTTGATATATAAGACACCAATGGCAGCACAAGATATCTTACAATGGGCACCCGAAGCAGAAACGGCTTTCTGCAGGTTGAAGCAGTTGATAGCTTCTTCATTAGTTTTAGAACTTCCGAATTATCACAAACGGTTCTTTCAGACCGTAGATTGTAAAGCAAGGATATATGACGTCTGTATTGACGCAACAACATGGGGATAAGCAACGCCCCATAGCCTATTCATCACAGTTAGATCCAGTGGCGCGATCTTTGCCTCACTGTGTACAAGCAGTAGTTGCAGCTGCAATGGCAGTACAGGCTTCAGCATCAGTGGTGTTATTCCACCCTTTCACATTGAGAGTGCCTCATGCAGTTGCAATAATTTTACTGCAAGAAAAAGTGGCATACCTTTCTCCTGCTAGACATCTTTCGTGTATGACTATACTGCTGAGCCAACCTCATATGACAATTGAACGATGTACGACATTAAATCCATCAACATTACTTCCAACTCCTGCGGAGGGCACACCACACAGCTGCCTGCAGGAAATTGAACAGTTAGCTTTACCTAGACAAGATCTCACAGATATGCCCTTGGACAATGCCGAGGTGACATATTACGTGGATGGCTTATGCAGAAGGGGCCCTACAGGAAAGAATCTAGTAGGGTATGCAGTAGTTAGACACTGAAATTTTAGAAGCTCAATCCTTACCACACAACTTATCTGCACAAGCAGCAGAATTGATAGCCTTGACGAGGGCATGTACTTTAGCAAAAAACAAGTGTGTGAACATATATACTGAGAGTCAGTATGCTTTTTCTACAGTACATGTATTTGCACAACAATGGAAAAATAGAGGAATGATAACATCTAGTGGAAAACCTATTAATCATGCGCAATTTATTTTGGAGTTATTAGAATCTATTCAGTTACCTACCAAAGTAGCTATTTGTAAATGTGTAGCTCATACAAAACAACAGGATAAGATTTCAAAAGGCAATGCACGAGCTGATGCAGCTGCAAAGCAAGCAGCCTCAGAAACTTTACTTTTGAATGAGGAATTACAACCCTCTGAGATTTTACATTTAGACATGTTAAAAACAATGCAGATGCTTACTACAAAAGCAGAAAAACAAAAATGGGTAAAACGAGGCGCAATTCTTGAGAATGGACTGTACATTTCCAAAGAGAGAAAACCGATATTGCCGTCTAATTTAGATATGCAGCTTTGTTGAGCCATGGGCAGTGCCATGTCTCAAAAGGGGGGATGGTACAGTTAGTAAACCGAATATTCCAAACATATGGATTCACAAATTATACACAAATTTTGTGCAGCTTGTCATACTTGTAACAAGCACCAGGCACAAGGGGCATTTAAAACCAAGCAATGAAGTTTTCCTATACCACCATATCCGTTCCATACTATTTGTATGGATTTCATAGAATTGAATGTGTGAAGGGAAAGAGTTTTGTTTAGTTATTGTAGACATGTTTTCTAAATGGGTAGAAGCTTTTCCAACCAAAATCCCGGATGCAGCAACAGTGGCGAAAGCCCTGATAAGAGATAATCCCTAGATTTGGCATTCCGGAAAGGATTTATAGTGACAATGGCACTCATTTCGTGAATCAGACAATTCAGCAACTTGGGAGATTTTTTGGTATCTCCTTAAAGAACCATTGTGCCTACCACCCACAGTCAGCAGGACTGGTGGAAAGGTACAATGGTACCCTTAAAAATAAGCTTAGGAAGCTAGTTGAGGAGACCCAAAAGAATTGGATATACTGTCTGCCTTTGGCACTGCTGAGTATGAGAACGGTTCCAAATGTAAAGGGTTTGACTCCCTTTGAAATGGTTTTTGGGAGAGCATATTATGTGCCTCAGTGAAAAGCTCTCATGCCTGCAGAGCAAGAGGCTGACAGTTCATTAGCTAGTTATACGAGGAAACTGTTAAATAAATCTGTTTTGCAGTTTAACTTTTTCAGATAAGGAACAGACCAGACCGGTGGAAGCAGTTTTGGCTCCTGGGACATTTGTGTGGCTGAAAGCGACGAAAAGGAAGAATTGGGCGAGTCCAAAGTGGGAGGGACAGTACCAGGTTCTGTTGGCAACACCTACTGCAGTTACAGTGGCCGAGAGGACGTCCTGGGTTCATTTGACACATTGCAAACCGGTAAAGAACTTTCAACTTGATAAAAACTTTGTGACTGATACACAACCAGACCGAGATGGCCAAAAACAAAGCGAATAGAAATTTAGATCAACCCCAGAGATGTTGCATAATCATTTTGCTGAGTGTACATTTATTGACTACAATTGTGACAATTTTCCTCTTGTTGTGGTTTATCCTACACATAACCACACAAGTGAAAGTGGGAAGGTGTGATGAAACGTCTATAGACTGGCATCCAAACTTTAACACATACCTAGCCATGAAACATGTATATGCAGAGACTATGAACATTTCAAATTGCTGGGTTTGTACAGCTATACCAACAGCATATGGAGGACTGATAATGTCCGCTGTCCTTTTGGGGATAAATGAGACTTGGGAGAATTTACTCTTCGATACAGGAACTGTGAGATCACAGGACAAAATAGCTTTATTTTTACCTGTCACACAAAAAGGAGCTGTGTGTTTTTATAAAAATGATACCCTCCAGGTGGGCTGGAGCAATTGCAATATAACCATATCTTACCGATGTTATATTAAGAATAGTAATGGCAATACTTTTTGCAATACTAATTATGACTCATATTTGAACTCATTGAAAACAACTATGAATGGCCTTCGCAGAAATCCAGTTTTGTTTAAACAATGGTCAGTTATAGATCAGAAAATGTTTCATGCAGGGCTGATGCGTATTAGTACTAAAGTAGAAAACTTATTTCATTTGTGGGAAAAAGGCATATAAATGGTTACCTAAGAATTGGTCCGGCAGTTGTTTTTTGGGTTATTTGGTTCCGGCAATAAGACATACTGCAGAATTACCTTTGGGTAAAATACGAAACGTGAGAGAAGCAGCTCTAAAACCTGAAGGTCCAGTTGAAAAACCTGTAAATCCAGTCGGAAAGATGGAAGCTGGCTGGAAAGATCATAATGCCGTGAAAGACAAAAGCAAAGTGACTCATATGGACTTGAGTGACAGTGTTATATCCTGGGCAGGAATATTCCCAGCCTATGGAGCAGTCAAATCGATCTGGGAGCTGAGGAAGTTGTCGAAACTTCTCGAAGTAATGAGTAATGCAACTTTTTCTGCCCCAGAACTGGCAACTGATGAATTGAATGCAATGAGAACTGTTGTGCTACAAAATCGAATGGCTCTTGACTTCACCCTAGCGGCGAGAGGTGGTACGTGCGCACTTATCAAAGAAGAATGCTGTGCGTACATACCAGATAACAGGCATGAAATTAATAACCACCTAGAGGTAATTCAGCAAGCATCAGCCATGACTGAACCAGGACCAAACCCACTGACGGACTTTTTCCAGAATCTATTTGGGGGGTGGGGTTCCATCCCAATGAATATTCTGATTGCCATTTGTGTGGGTATACTCCTAATAGGAGCATGTGTTTGCTGTGGAATTCCCTGCATGAAAAGATTAATCAAAGATTTTATTGCCATTTGTGTGGGTATACTCCTAATAGGAGCATGTGTTTGCTGTGGAATTCCCTGCATGAAAAGATTAATCAAAGATTTTATTGCCATTTGTGTGGGTATACTCCTAATAGGAGCATGTGTTTGCTGTGGAATTCCCTGCATGAAAAGATTAATCAAAGATTTTATTGATGTATCTGTTACTGAAACTTTGTACCAAGATATTGAGATTGAAAGACTGATCTCAGATATTTTTTCTGAAGTATAGATTGAATGACTCACCTAGCTGAAAATCCTAAGTGGAAGAAGTTGGGAGATGAAATGACACTATGCATACTTCAAAATAGAATAAAAAGTATTAATAGGGGGGAGAATGTTAGAAAAATATGTATTTGAATATATGAGAAATGCTAGTTTAAAAGCAAAGTAGTATAGAATGCATTTTATTCTATTAATCATATAGTAGAGAGGATTAATTCATGTTTAAATGTAAAGTAGTTTTGAAACTGCAGTGTAGCTTGAAGCAAAGCTGACCTTCGACCCTGGCAGATGCCAGCTTAGCAAGTTTTAATGTTTATGATTTTCACAAGTGATTATCTGCTGGGTCAGCAAATTAAATGTGAAATAATGAAATCTTCTGCTCTTTCCTGCTGGGATGATTTGGCCTTGTATATGTATTACTGAGATAGCACGCAGCAAAGTGTAACAGAACAAAGATGTGTATTACAAGACTGAATCTGCTATTGTATTCGAACTGATATGAAACCTTGAAGAAGTAACTTTACAGAGAGACATAATGTCTGACCAGGTGGATAGCAAGGCCGTATTGTAACCAGAGGAAAAACTTTTTTAAAATATACAGCATCAGCAGATTTAATGAATAGAGGACTGTAAGCTAAAGTGATGTAGATGCCCTGTGACATACCACGTCAGTAAGGTGGGCACAGCTTGAATGTTAAACCTATATAAAATTGTGTGCTTCTGTTAGACAAAATTCTGTACTTGTACATTTTTTGCCTCCTGGTGTACACTAGTAAACTTCTGAATCTGAACTTCCTGTGTATTGAATTCTTGATTTTATTTATTTAACACAAAGGAAAATTAATCTCTCAACCATTTAGATAAGATAACTTTGGACACAGATTTCCCCATTTTTGGACCAGAATAGGATATAAACAAATCAGATTTCCATATGGATTTTGTTCTGTCAAGATAAAAACTTAGTTGCCTATGAGCATCGAGCAAATGCAAAGTATACTTGCCCTTAGAGAAATTTGAAACTAACACTGGTAGATCAATTGTTTGGTTAACAGATCAGAAATAACCATAGGCATAAAAGGAGGAATTAGTCTTAAGTGATACTCTGTCCCTACGGAAGATCAGGTAGAAACGTTTTGTGCATAAAGCTTGCAATTCTGAGATCAGTCTAGCGGAAGTGATGACCACCAAGAACAGTATTCCACAACAGGAATTTTAAGTCAGCTGCAGATTCAAATGGGGAGCCAAGTTCCATGGCTCAAATGGCTGTTTAAAAGGTGAATGATACAAGTACAACACCCTTTAAAAAAGGGTTTTACAGAGCCAGTGAGAGATTAAGGAGGAGCCTTCAAACCCATTATGGAAATTGGAGACTGCTGAAAGGTGGACTCTAATGGAAGAAACTGCAGCTCCGGATTCAAGGAGATTAGATAGATAATCTAACATTATGGGTATTGGTGCTGAAAAAGGGTCAATTCCCTTTGTACGAAACCAAGAAATGAATCGTTTCCATTTACAGAGGTAAAGTTTTCTGGTGGATGGTTTATGAGAAGCCAGAAGGATGCGTCAGACCAGGGAGGATATGGTGCTTTGACTGGAATCAATGGAAGTGGAGAAACCAAGCTGTCAGCTTGAGACTCGATATATTTGCTTGCGTCAAACCCTGTGGATGCGACAGCAATTCCGGAGTTGGATCCAGAACCCAGGGTTGATGTACTAAGCGAGGCCATACAAAGGAAAACCAAATTTGTCGATGCCAATAGTGTGCAATGAGGATTACTCTGCTTCTCAAGCAAAGAGCCTTCTTTAAGAATTGCGGGATCAGAGGAAGGGGAGGATAAGCATAAGTCCTGTGGGCTAACAGTGTAGAATAGCATCCCTCGGGGATTTCCCCTGCAGGGGAATTAGGGCAAAGTAGCTGCATTTGTGATTTGCAGGGGATGCAAATAGATTGCAGCAAAGCTGACCCCAGTGGCTGAAGATCTTTGCCGTTACGACAGGATTGAGGGACCACTCGTGAGACATGAGAACGCATCTGCTCAACTTGTCTGCAATTAGTTATCAGAAAGCAGTCAGAAACTACCACCCATTGCCAAATTCTCCTGGCTTCTCAACAGGTAGGACCCGTTTCCGCCTCGTTTGTTGATGTACCGGACTACTGACATGTCAGACTAGATGGCAATTGTTCCGGAAGCGAGAACAGACTGAAATGCTTGCACCACTAGAAGCACTGCCCTCAGTTCTAGAACACTAATATGCAAATTGGCCTCAGTGGATGACCAAGTGCCATGGACAGTCTTTCCCCTAATAGTGCCCCCCCCCACCCAATCAGGGAGGCGTCCCTGGTCACTACAGCTTTGAGCTGGGAAGGGGAAAAGTGTCTGCTCCATAGAATTTGTTCTGGCTTCATCCACCAAATTAGGTCTTGCTTGCATCGATTGGTTATCCTGATCTGGAATGACATAGGTAGGTCTAAGGGGGATCACTGTGTTAGCAGTAGCCACTGAAGAAGCCTCATGTGTAATCTTGCCAATAGGACCATCATATTGGACACTGCCATGGACCTCAATAGTTGAAGAACAGCTTGGGCTGGTACTTTGTTTTGGTCGAGTATCACTTGGAGCCGTGAACAGAGTCTCTGTAGCCTGTGAAGGGGAAGGAAGACTCGACAAGACTGGGCATCGAACTCCGCCCCCTATGAATTCCATTCTTTGAGATTCAGTAAGTTTGCATTTGCCCTCATTCACCGTTATCCCTGGGTGGTTAAAAAGCTGCCAGCGTGTAGTGAATCTGAAAAAAAAAGTTTTTGCTTGGTTAGGGCAGTGAGGAGCCAATCGTCTAGATATGGAAACACCCAGAATTGTTGCAGTCTCAAGTGAGCTGTTACCACTGCCATGCATTTGGTGAACACTCTGGGAGCTGTAGAGGCACCAAAGGGCAGTGCTCGAAACTGGTAGTGATTTTCTCCGCTTACGGCTGGGAGCCAACTTCTGGAGCGTTTGTCCATTTTTACATGGTAATACGTGTCCTGAAAATCCTTACAACACATCCAATCATCTTCTCCCAAGAAAAGGAGTATATAGACTGTACCGTGACCATCCTGAACTTTGCTTGTTTGACAAATTTGTTTACGATGCTGAAGTCCAGAACTGGCCTCCAGTCCGTTTTCTTAGGCACTAAGGAACCCCGAGTAAAAGCCGGATACTACTTGGTCTGGAGGGACTGTTTGGATGATGCTTTTTTGAAGCAGCTTTTGAATTTCTATAGCTGCAAATTCCCTTTAACTGGGTGGAACATTGGGAATGTGCCTCAACAGCCTTGGGAAAATATTGAAGGGGTTGTGATATTCGCTGGTCATTGTCTGCACCTAAGAGTCTGTGGTTATTTCTTGCCAGGCAAAGTGGAGGAGAGAAACATCCCTCAACTGCTTCCAGAGGCAATAAATCAGGCAGACCCCCCTCTGCCTCTGAAGAGGCATCTTCCAGTTGAATTTCCTCCCCTACATGGGGGGGGGTTAACCACGCGTGTCACAGAAAGAACCTTGGGATTTTTTGTATCACATCTTTCCACTCCTCTGATTCCTGGAATGGGGTGATGTAGAAAAACATATGCCTATGGCAGGACAAGGTCTTACCATCCTTCTTGCACCTGGCTAAGGAGTCTTTCATCTTTGGGCTAAAAAGGGATGAGGCTCCTACAGGGGCATTTAGGAAGGAAGACTTGAAAAGGTCTGCAAAATCACAGATGCATCCAGGCATGGCATCTAGTTACAACGCCAGCTGCTCTTGCTGCCCCTTTGGTTGAGTGCAAAATCAACCTCATGGACAAATTTGAGATGGACTCCAGGGTAGCAAACTGTGAGTCGACTTTGTCCCGTACCTCGGAGACTGCTCCTGCAAGGGTTTCTGAAAGTTCTGAAAACATGTCTCTCTGAAGGAGAGTAAAATGTGCCAGATAGTTCAGGGACCAAATAGCGAAGGTCGCTGAAGAAAATACCTACTTCCCCAGTCTATCGCCCGAGACTCCTCGTTAGGGGATGGACAGCAGTGCTCTCTTCAGCGAGCTCTTTCTTCATGGCCGCCACCACAATAGCATCCACAGGAAGGCCCTTGGTCTAGTGTGGATTGTCCTCCAGTGGTGAAAGAATTTTATCTGGTCTATGGGGGATAGTTTCAATGGCATCAGGACACTTCCACACGTGCTGCAGAGTGAGCTGGATGAGCTCATCTGCAGTCGGGGTCAGCCAGGAGATAGAGGGCCAGGTCCAGAAAGCCTGCAAGAACACTGACTCCTCAGAGGAAGGGGTGATGGACTTCCAATCACCCTGCTGCTTCAAGATCTCCAAGATGTCGGCAAAGGAGACAGTCAGGGGGGACCATTCCCTCTCATCATAAATCTGCATCTTCTGTCAAAAATTCCTCTGGGGAATCAACGTGCTTCCACTTGTATGATCTCTTGCGAGGAACCTCTTCAAGGGGAGCATCAGAGGAAGAACCTGCAGAGGGGGAACCTTGAAGGGTGTCTTACGGCTCCTGAGCCCGGTGTCCATGAGTAGAGGGCTGCGACAGCTGTGGCTCAGAGGAAGGTGAGGGACTACATCTCAGACGCCAGAGGGACCAACGGAGAGCCTGCAGAGGCCAGTGCCTTCTCCATCGCCTGGAAAGCGGGTCCTACCAAAGAGATGGAAGCCTGGAACCAAAAGGGACAAATTCGGAACTGGGGTCACACCCCACCACAAAGGACCTGCTGCCAAGGAGGACAGGACTCTATCAAAGCTACTAGAACAGAGCAGACATATGAAAAAAAGTGATGCTGTACCAGGGAAGACTGCACTGACAGGCCAATCTCGGTCCTGAGCATGACCCGCCTCTGAAGATGCCATAGGCCAAAGGGTAGTCCCTGGCACCATGCCAAAGAAGCTGGAATCGGAGTCGGTATCAGTGATGAATGCGCCAAAAACCTGCAAGGAGGTCGAAGGAGGAAAATGCTGTGGAGTCCTTGGAGCAGAACTCTCTTCTCCGAATGGGAGGGAGGGTTTAGATGGAGTTGAAATTCCTCTGGCCGCTAAGAGCTGATCCACTACATCTACTTCAGAAAGACTCAGAGGAACGCCTGGACATCCCTGAAGGTGAAGATGGACCTTCTAAAAAGGGACTATATTGTTGGCCATAAAAAGGGTCCACAGAGGGGGGAGTACCTTGTCCTAGGGACCAGAATGAAGTATGGGGGGAAGTGACCAGATCTTGAATAACTCTTGAATAACTATTGTTGGCACAGAAAGGTGGGTCGGCAGGTTGAAATTGTAGTTGTCGGTGCTGAAGTAGAGAACGGCACCGATGTAGCTAGTTGACTCAGAACTGAAGTCGGAGCCGAGGTTGCATATTTAGGCCTCTGAACAGACTGATGTGACAATTTTGGATCTTTAGGCTTCAGTTCCGATTGTTTGGACTCCTGAGGAGATGAGGGTAATGATTTGAGTCTTTTTATCATCTCTCTTAGGAGGTGGAGAAGCCTCTGACTCACAAATAGCCTCTGAATGGAGATTTTTAAAAGTCCTGCCAGCATTAACTACAGGTTTCAAATGTGATAGATGTGACAGAAAAATGCCTAATGTAGACAGCCATTTATCTTGTTTATTGCTTAGGGATGCCTCATCTGTCTGAGAAGCACCCTTGTCAGATCTGTGAAGGTTTCTGCTCCCGTACTCTTGCGGAGTGTAAAAATAAATTCCTTTCTTATCGGACATTTCCAAAAAATATCCAGTAAATCTCACCAAAAAAAATTTTTTAAAAAACTACGAAGGAAACGTTAGAAAGAATTAGAAAGGATTACCAGCAATGGTAAAAAGGAATACCCAAACGGGTAAAGAAAAGGGAGTACCACCGACGGTACGAAGAGTACCAAACTTGGTAGAAAGTTTCAAAAGACAACTAGAGGCACACAAAGATATACTAGGAATATGCAACAACACCTAAAGAAAAACTAAATAATGACAGAAAAACGAGAACATTTTGTAAAATGTTTAGTGACTTAGCCGAGAGCCAGGTCTGACATGTCTTGATTCGTATGTGGCAAACGAGATCTGAGGTAATGTGGACAGGAGCACTATGGGCAAAGGCTTAGCTCGCAAGTTTTCTGGCTGGTGAAAGCTTGTTACAATGGCAGACTTGGTTCCGAGGACAGAACCAACACCCATCAGTAAGGAATGAATGAAGATGAGAATCATCAGATGAGCAAAAAGTACCTGAAATTGCTAAACAGCCAGCATCAACATCTCTTGACTTTTCAGATTCCAGATTTTTGGATTTGTGAAAAGGGAGATTATGTGGCAGAGACTTCTCAGAACCACAGATTGAAAGACAGAGTTAATGGGAATAAAAAAAAAAGTTTACAGCAAGAGACCAAAACAAAGATGTTCGCCCTTTATAAATTCTCTCAAGTCTCTCACTCTACGGGCGTTTTACATATAGTCAGAGCAAAACTGTGTGAGACAAGCTAGGCAGGACTACACAGACCTTTATAAATGGAAGATGAATCAGCAGATCTTCTAAGGTTTAACCTACATGTTGGACACACCTCAAATAGATCTTTGTCGCCACTTTAAGCAATCAGTTGGCAAAACTATGTTCCAGGATTCCACAAAAAGGCCTGGAAAATGAATGCACTTTTTTCCTTGGACAAAATGTTCCTGTACACTTGTCCACCCTTTCCACTAATATCCAGGTGATTATGAACACTCAGGACGACTCTCCAAAGTTCGTCCCAAGTAGCAGTGGTTCTGCCTTCTTGTGGCAACGGCCAGGGGCAATTACAAGCTTTTTCACAGACTAGACTTACTCACACAAAACCTGGCGTGGTTGATCCATCCCAACTCCAAACAACTTCAACTGACTGCCTAGATGATGGCTGCCAAAAAGTTAATTGAGGATATGCCAGGAGGTTATTAAATGGAAACAAGAAAACCCACTACTAGAAATTTATCATACGCAAATGGAAAACATTGCCTGGTTGTTGCCAAGAAAAGAACCAGCACCCATTCAGGGCTAGTGTTTTGCTGCTTCTATAACTTATGTAAGTTACTATCCTACAGCCTGTCTTGCTCCTTAACCAAGGTTCATTTGTTAGCCATTTCAGCATGCCTGCCCATGGATTCTCCTCTTTCAACGCAGTCTCATACAAAAGTAGCTTTCTAGGAGGCTTTGTACGCAATTTCCCTGTCAAAAGCAGGGGCTTCCTCATTGGGATCTTAAATGCTGTGTTAGAAAAGCTTTTGCTCCATTTGAATCAGTTCATCAGGCTGACCCGAAGTTCTTAACATGGAAAACAGTATTACTTATTGCTCTGACCTCTACAAGAAAAAGTTGTAAACTCTTACGATTCATAGGCAAGTACTAGGCTAGCTGCCCTCGTGAGCCATTTTAACCACAGCCAATTTCCCTTTTTGCACTTGAAATAACCTACCCCCATTTGGTTACATAGGTTCATAGGTTGGTACTAGGCTATCAGCCCTAGGGCCTATACAAGCCTAGCCATAACAATTCCCTGGCCATTTCTTCCCACACTATTTACTTCCCTGGACCCCTGTCTAACAGGGCGACTGATGCGATCCCTGGGGTGAATTTCCTTTCTCCCATCCAATCGTCAAGGTTCCTTTTGAAAAGGGCCAAAGAGACACTCTGCTTGACATGTATGGGCGATCTATTCTAGAGTCTGGGGAGTCTCTGAGTCAGGAACCTATCCCTCCAGCATGTTTTGTTTATTGTGATGACAAGGTTTAGATCCTTGGAGCGTGTGGCTCTGAGGGATTTCTTTAAGTGTTGCATGTCCAACAGCTCTGGGTTTGACATGGCCTTGTATGTTAAGCAGAGATCGCCTCTGAGTAGACTATATGTGACAGAGTATAGCTGGAGTTTAAGGCGGTCAGCGTAGGGCATCTGCTTTAGGCATGTGATTCTTTTAGTGAGGTATTTCTGCGGCCTTTCCAGTTTCTGCAGATGTCTTGAGAGGTACATACCAAACGGGGCGTTGTATTCTATAATGGGTCTAATGAGGGATGAGTACAGTGGGACAATGACCTCCTTTTTTCTGGATGAAAAGCCCTTAGTGATGAGGTGTGCCACATAGGATTTCCTGACTGTTGTGGCGATGTGGTTATCGAAGGTGAGACCACTGTCCACCTGTGTCCCCAAGTCTCATCACACTTTCGGTGTTTAGTGTACTGCCATCTAATGGTAATTCACAGATACATGTTTTTTCCCCAAAGGGGATAATACATTTCTTGGCATTGAGCTTGAGCCCATGGCTCTGGCACCAAGCATCTGTTTCTGTAAGGCCCTTTTGTAGAGTATCCACATCATTTGGGGATTCAATAATGGCTCCCAGTTTGCAGTCATCTGCAAACTTTGTTAGCCAGAGTCCCTTAGTGTTGGCCTGTACTTCAGAGAAGTAGATGCCAAACAAGAGCTGTCCCAGGACTGAGCCCTGAGGTACTTCACTTGTCACTTGTCTGGAGCTGGATTTGGAGTCTGCTACTTTTACAGTGTGGTTTCTATCAGTAAGCCAGTTAGCAACCCATTGGGTGACGTAGGGATTAATGCCCAGCTTAGTAAGTTTAGCTATGATTCCAGAGTGAGGGATGGTGTCAAAGGCCTTGGCAAGGTCTAGATAGGCTGTGTGGACCACCTTACCTTTGTCCATGGCTCTGGAGACTGATTAGAAGAAGTCAATCAGGTTCAGGAGACAAGATCGGCACTTCACGAACCCAAACTGGGTGAGATTCCGTGTTTGAAGGTTGCCAATGTCTTTGTTTATAAGTTCCATGATAATATGCGCCATGGCCTTGCAGATAAGGCTTGTCAGACTGATGGGACGGTAGTTTCCAGGATCCAAGGTGGATTCCCCCTTGTGGAATGGGATAACTGTAATTCTGCTCCACTCAGTGGGCACGAAACTTGAGGTGAGGCTATGATTAAACAGGACACTTAGGTGAGGTGCCAGTTCATATTGTAGTTCATGTAGTACACAGCCCGGGATGTCATCTGGTCCCATGGATGCTGTATTCTTACCTATGGAGAGTGTGTTTACCTGTGTGGCCGTTACCGGAATTTGGCAATCTTCCGGTATTGAGATGGGCCATTTAGGGGGTGAAGTTGGCACTGAATCGATCTGCCAGGATATTGGCAATATCCTTGGGATCAGTATATTTAATGCCATTCTGTTTTAGCTCAGAGCAGATCTGAGCATTGCCATTTAGATTCTTGACAGTTATAGAATGCCTTGTGGTTGTCTTTGGAATCTTTGGCAATTTATTTTCATAACTAGCTTTGGAGGATTTTATGAGGAAGCTCAGTTTCTTACCAAGGCTGGTAAGGGAGGTTTTTTGCATCCTGGGATTTTCCTCTTTTCTGCAACAGTTTCTTTCTTTTGTTGTAAAGTTTGTTTATGGCAGGGGACCACCAGATTGGCTTCCTTTTTTTGAATGAGAGCATCTTGGTTCTATTTGGGATAGCACGATTCATGCATGAGTGGATGTGCTCGTACAGTGCCTTAGTGCAGGATTCAGCAGTTGAACTTTCAGTTCCCGTCTGCATGGGTGTCATGAAGTTTGTCACTTCTGACTTGAGTAGCATGAAGTTGGCTTTGGAGAAGTTTTTTATGGAGGTTTCCTTACTGGGGGGTGGGATGTGGATGTTAGGGTGATTAGCTTATGGACAGACCTGACTAATGAGGGGTGACCATAGGTGTGGAGCATCGATTTCCCATGTTGGTAATGACCGGGTCTAGGATATTGGAGCCCCTGGTGGGAGTATGGATTAGTTGATCCAGGGCGTTGGAATTCATGAATTCCAAGAACCGTTGGGCAAAGGTGTTGGTACAGGAGTAGTTTTCCCAGTTAATGGCAGGGTAGTTAAAAATCACCCAGTATTAGGGTGTTTGGTTCTATCGTAATATTTTCCAGTATGTTTAGAAAGGTGTAGCGAGAATCTTGGGGTATGGTGTGGGATCTGTAGCAAGCTACAATTTGGATTGCAGTCTTACCTAGTGTTAACTGCACCTGGAGAATTTCAGACGCATTGTGTTGGGCAACTAGCCTGGTGGTGTGAAAATTGACACTCACCCACCTTTAGTTTTTCGGTCCTGGTTTGGTGGCCGAAATTGTAGCCTGGTATTGCAGGGGTGCTCTCTGGAGCCTTGAACCAGGTCTCAGTTACTGCACAGATATAGATGTTCTCCATTTTTAGGAGTGCCTCGAGAGTGTGCATTTTGAGGTTTAGACTTCTAGCATTGAGTAGCATTACCTTCAGATTTCGGATGCTTGTACCTGTTACGGTGGTGGTTTTGTCCTTTGCCTAAAAAAGGCACTATAGGGGTGGCAAGAGCCTTAGCCAGTAACCTGAATCCCACAGGTGACAGGTGCAGAAAGTACAGTTTTGTACCTACCATAAATGTAGATGTCCGAATTGGATAGCATCTGCAGTCATAACAACTGGGTTGTCCTGTCGTCAGGCAGCCCTTCAGTCGGCCGGATTCCAAAGTCCGGGTCCGGCTTCGGCTGATGTCGCACTTCACCCGACGTCATCTCTGTTGGTCTTCGGTATAAAAGCATCAGCCGACGCCATTTTCTTCAGTGTTTCTTGCCCCAGATGCCAGAAGCCCTATAGAAGGCTAAAAATTTTGGATAGATGCCAATGTTTCCAAAAGATAGAGGTAAACACAAAAATAAGCATGTATGTACATAAATACAAACAAATACACCATGAAAGAAATCCCCCCACTAGCTAGCTATTAGAAGGGTAAACACCCTAGGAGTACCACAGTGGGGAAAAAGGGAGGGTAATCCTGACTGCAGATGCTATCCAATTCGGACATCTACATTTATGGTAGGTACAAAACTGTACTATGTCCTTCATGGATGCATCTGCAGTCATAACAACTGGGTAGAATACCATAGCCAACTAGGGGAGGAGGATAAAAGTAGATCATGGTGTGTTTAGGATCCCTTGCAGAACAGCAGTGGCAAACCCTGCTCGGGATCTGGAATATAGAGGTAAATTATAATGCTTGGCAAATGTATGCACGGAGGTCCAAGTAGCCGCCTCAATAATGTCTTTGGTAGCCACTCCTCGTAAGAAGGCTGTGGTAGTGGCTGTTGCCATTGTAGAATGAGGTCTTATGTTCTGTGGAATTGGCTTTCCATGGAAGGAGTAACAGAATCGTATGCAATTTCCTATCCATTTGGAGATTGTCTGTTTGGAAATAGCTTTTCCTTCCCTTCCTGTTGCATAGGCTACGAAAAGTTGGTCAGTCTTTCTGCTATTTTTGTTCTGTCCAAGTAGTAGCGTAGCTGTCTATGTACATCCAAGGTATGCAGTATTCTTTCCCCTCTGTTTTGTGGGTTGGGAAAGAAGGTAGGTAGGTGTATTGCCTGGTTTAAAGACACTCTGGATACCACCTTAGGCATAAATGTAGGATTAGTCCTCATGGACACTCTATCTTGGTGGAAGATTAGAAAGGGTTGCACTGCCATTAAGGCTTGTAGTTCTGAAACCCTCCTTGCTGAAGTAATTGCCAGTAGGAAAGCAGTTTTCCATGACAGGTGTTGTAGGTCTGCTGTTGCTGCTGGTTCAAAAGGGGATAGTGTCAATTTTTCTAGCACAAAGTTCAAGTCCCAAGCTGGCAATGGTGGTTTCCTTGGAGGTTTTACATTCTTGATTCCTCTGAGGAACTGCCTGAGCAAAGGGTGTGAAAAAACAGGTGGATCAAAGCTGTATTCTGCTGAAATAGCTGATGCATGAATCTTGATGGAGGAGTAGGACAGGCCTGAATGAAGTCGGCCAGATACTCCAGAATGTTAGGCATATCTATGTTTGATGCATCTTTTCCTCTTTCAGAACTCCAAATGACAAACCTTTTCCATTTCCCAGCATAATTCCTTCTAGTTGAAGGCCTGCGTGCTTCAAGAATAATGTCTTTAACTCTTTGTGAAAGTTCTGTATTAGCAGCTGCTATGTGATGTTCCATGCAGTCAGTTGCAGCGTTTTTAGGTTTGGATGCATGGTGCTGAAGTTGTTCTGAGTTAGCATCAAAGGCATCAGGGTATTGGCCACATATTGTTCGAGACATGCTCCTCAGCAGTGGGTACCAATGCTGTCTTGGCCAGTTTGGAGCTATCAGGATTATCCTTGGACGTTCCTCCTTGATTTTTAGTAGTACTTTGTGTATCAAGGGAAGAGGTGGGAATGCATATGCTGTTAGGCCTTTCCAGCTGAAGGAGAGCGAGTCCACTTTCCATGCTAGTGGGTGGAATGTCCTTGTGCAGAATTTTTTGAGCTGGTGATTGAGAGGTGATGCGAATAGATCTGAGGCATTCCCCATTTCTTCGAGATGGTCTTGAAGATATCCGGGTGCAGCTGCCATTCGTGGGCATCCGATGTGGTCCTGCTTAACATATCTGCTAGAGAGTTTTCTTTTCCTGGCACAAATATTGCCTGTAACTGGATGTTGTAGCTGAGTGCCAGGGTCCACAGCTCCAAAGTCATTCTGCATAGGGGGTAAGAATGAGTGCCTCCCTGTTTGTTGATGTACCACATGACTGTGGTGTTGTCTGTCCTTATCATCAAGTGGTCCTCCTTGAGAAATGGTCTGAATTTTTGGATTGCCAGTTTTACTGCCAGCATTTCTTTTAGGTTGATGTGCAGGTGCAGTTGGTCCTGTGTCCACAATCCTTGTACGCATTTGTCCAGCATATGTGCCCCCCATCCTAGGTCTGAAGCATCTGTTGTGATGGTCTGGCTTGCTTGACCCTTGCGAAAGGGCAGGCCTGGGTTTGACTGGCATGCCTGAGCCCACCATAGGAACTCCTGTTTTAAGCATGGAATTAGTGGGATTTCCGTTTCTAGGCTGTGTCTGTGTTGGGACCATAAATTCTTTAGGTACCACTGTAGTTTTCTCATATGTAGTCTGGCAAATGGAACCAAGATTATGCATGATGCCATGAAACCCAAGGCCTGCAGTACCTTTCTTGCTGTTAACTTGTTCAGTTTTGTTAGTGCCAAGAAGTAAAGAGGGAGTTCTTTTGTTTTTCTGTAGTTAGGAATGCCATTTGTCTTACTGTGTCCAATTCCGCTCCCAGGAAAGTCCTTGTCTGGGATGGTATCAGTCTTGACTTTTGTAAATTGACTGTGTATCCCAGTGCTTGAAGCAAGTAAATGACCCTTTGTAAATCTGTTGTCAGCTTGCTTTTGTTGTCTCCTTGTATCAGGCAGTCGTCCAGGTATGGATAAATTTGAATTCCCTGTAGTCTGCAATGGGCGATTACTGATGCCAGGCATTTTGTGAATACTCTGGGCAGTAGATAAGCCAAAGGGCAATGCTGAGAATTGATAGTGCTCTGATCCTGCAAGAAATCTGAGGTATCTTCTGCAGATTGGTCGAATGGGGACGTGCAGGTATGCCTCCTTGAGATCTAGAGTTACCAGCCAACACTCCTTGCCCAGCATGGGAAGAGGTTGCTGTAGGGTCAGCATTTTGAATTTTGGGACAATGATGTAAGTATTCAGGGTGGACAGGTCTAGAATTGGTCTCCAACTTTTTCCTTTCTTGGAACTAGGAATAGTCTGGAGTAGAACCCTTTCCTTGCTCTGCTGTTGGCACTTTCTCCACAGCTCTCATGTTTGCTAACTCCATTATCTGTTGTAGAGCCTCTGTCTTTTGATTTGGAGGTAGATTTGGCATTCCTCTTTTGTCTGGTAAAGTGTGGAAGTGGAACCGGTAACCTTGATGTATGGTTCGTAAAATCCACTTGTCCTTTGTTATGTGGTGCCAGTTTTTTGAAAATAAGGCTAGCTTTCCGCCTAGAGGAGCTGCTATTTGTTTCCTGGTAGGCGGGTTTAGGATTAAGTCACTGTGGCTGTGTTGATGTAGTGGCAGGTGTTGAGTCTGTGCCTCTGTTGTTACCTTGCCACTGTGTCGCCCTCTGTAGGCACCTCCTCTGGATTGGTTTCTGCCTCTGGAACGTCTATTCCTGCCCCTTTGAGGTCTTGTGGAGTCAGGAAAGGACCAATTTTTGGCAGGCCAGTTCCTGCTAAACCTTGGTGGTTGAACCTGCAAGAAATCTTTAACTGTCTGGACTGATTTTGCCTTTTCTTCCATTTTCTTCATAACCTGCTGGGCAGGTGTACCAAACAAACTTGTTTTATCCATAGGAGCATCTAGCAATTTAGATTTAACATGATCCGGTAAAGCTTGCTCCTTTAGCCATGCATGCCTTCTAATTACAGTGCCAGTCATGGCTGATCTAAATGAAGCCTCCAGTGCATCATAGCCACATTTTAAAGAATGGTTACTAACTTGCTGTATGTTATTTACCATTTCTAATACATATTTCTTATCAAGAGATTCATCAGTGGTTAGCTTTTTAGTTAACTGATCAAGCATAAACTCTTGGTATTGTATCATGTGAAACTGACAGTTTAAAGCTCTAGCTGAGAGAGTGGCTGAAGTGTAAACCTTTTTACCCCATCTGTCTAACGACCTTGCTTCCCTTTCAGAAGGAACAGGGTTTTTAGCTATGGTCGCGGCTACTGCCTTGGGACCCTGGGAAATAGTTTCGGGGTCTGCAAGAGGGACCTTGTAAAGGTGGTGATGAGTATCTGGCACCCTGTAAAATCTGTCTGGTTTGGCAGGGGCTGGGGTAAAGAATCTGGAGCGGAGCAGACATCATTGAAAGCATCATCCACCACAGAGAGAACAGGAGGTATAGCTAAGGGCCTGTGCTGTGGAAGGTGCAAAAAGGTCCTAAGTCTTTTCCTGGAGTTTGAAAAATCCTGTTGCTGCCATTGGAACTGTTCTCGCATGGCATGCAAGGTTTCCCCAAAGGAGAATTCTTCTGGTGGGGAAGCAGCTGGAATGGATTCTTCAGCATCAGAATCTTCAAAATTGGAGAAAGGAGCCTCTGGCTGGTCAGTTATGTCTGATTCATCAGCAGAATCATCAGAGGACAGTGGCTCATGGGGCTCTGCCCTAGGTCTCTTCTCTGGGGGCTGAGAGGCCCTGTCTGGGTGAGATTGAGATCCTCTAATTAATGAAATTAAATCTTTTGCCAAAGTAAGCATTTGAGAACTAGAAGAGGGCCTGGTTGAGGGGGGTTTAACAGGCACTGTTTTAGTAGTCTTGGCTGCTTTAGCCCTGGCGAAGGCCTTAATGGACATGGCTGCTGGAGGCCTAGCAGCACCACGCTTGGGGTAGAGACATCCAAGGGAATGGTGTCTGATAAGTCAGTGGTAAGCACCGTAGTGGGTAAAATTTCTGAGGCCGATTCAAGAGTGTTAGCAGGGACCTCAGTTGTAGAGATAGATTCAGCTGTATTTTGATCAGTTTTCTCGGTTTCGCCAAACCGAGACACTCATGGGTTTGCTTAACCATGGTTTCGCCAAACCGCGGACCGCGAGTGTCGGTCTTTTCTTTGCTTTTGGCAGAATGCGAGTCGGAGGATCCGGCGGCATAATGTACGCAAAATCAGAACCGAAAACTGTTCTGCAACTCCGACCGACGCCTAAGCGTCGCCGGTTGAAAGAAGCACAGGACGAACAGGCTGCTACGTGTGGGCTGGGCCTAAGCAAGGCAGGCAGTAAGAGTGGAAATCTTTATGAGGTATTTGTTTCCCACAGGTTAAACAATTATTAATTTTTCTGACATCGGCTGAGGCAAGAAAGATTCCCAACGGGTACTTAGCTTTAGAAGTCTTCGGTAGTATTCGGTAGAAGTAATCTCTGGATCCGACCGACCGCACTTGCGAACAGCTTCTGCTTGCGCCACGCGGCAAGAAAGACTGGAGAAAATGGCGTCGGCTGATGCTTTTATACCCGAAGACCAACAGAGATGACGTCGGGTGAAGTGCGACATCAGCCGAAGCCGGACCCGGACTTTGGAATCCGGCCGACTGAAGGGCTGCCTGACGACAGGACAACCCAGTTGTTATGACTGCAGATGCATCCATGAAGGACATCATCTCTGGCAAGGCATCGTGGTCTGGCAATCATGTCGTCCCAGGCAGACAGATACTGGATCACCTTTGAATGACACCAGAAGCTTAGACAATTGTTGAAGTCAATCATTTTGCCCTTATATTGTGGTATCATTCTGGGCGAAGGCATGATGCTACTCAGGGCTAGGGTCATACCTGCCTGGGCCACATGATCAGAGAGCTCTTCTATGTCTCTTTTCATGTAGTCCAGGGAGGTATGCCTCAAGTCATTCACTCCAACATGGACAATGACAGAGTCATACCTGTACTTGTTGTGGAGTGACGAGTGCATGTGTTATATGGTGGATCCTGGCACCCGACAGGCAGAAGACTGTAATTTTCTCCTTGTTCAACCTGGTGAGAGGGACATCAGTGTGCCAGACTATAGAGTCACCTAGGACTAAAGTGTTAGGTACACTGTCTTGCCTTAGGGGCTGTTGCTGGGTGGCACACTGGTGTTGTGAACTATGACACTTTGGTTGCGATTGGTGTTTGTTTGCGTTTCAGCTTCAGAGGTCCTTGGTGCTTGGGCAGGTTACAGTTGAGGGCCTCTGCATATGTGGATTTAGTGTTGCTATATGTGGGTGTTGGTGGTGTGGGTTTACAAGGGTTGTGTGTTGCTTGAGGTGTAGTGTGGGTGTTAACCTTCTCCTCTTGACCGTCTAACACAATCTTGTGTGGAGAGAGCTTTGCTTCCATTTTGGCTATGTAAGTGCATCTGTCACAGGTTGTAGTGTTTGGTGGTAGGAGGAGAGGGTTGTCCGTCTACATGAGGCAATTGCTGCATTGCCCAGTATGCCCAGATTCACCAGGTGGACAGGAGAAACCACCGGAAGCTGATCCTTGGGCATGCCTGGTTTTGAGATTTTTTTTTTTTTTTTTTGTTTATAAAGTACAGGAGCCGTTTTCCCTTACCTTAGCAAGGTACTTTGCAATTATAGGCTGTTTAGTGCCTACTATTAATTTCTCCTTATTAACAAGGAGAGTGGAGTGCTTGTATCAGCTTAAGGCTTCCTAGTGCTTTCCAGCAGGTATTAGAGAAAGTGCTAGACACAGGGATGCTTAAAGGTAAAATGAAAAAAAAAATGCACACTGCAGTGTGCACTAGAGAAGTTAGATGTGAAAGTAGGTAAAGTACAGTTTTGTACCTACCATAAATGTAGATGTTCGAGGATCCACATTGCTGCAGTCCTAACCATTGGGTAGTCCGCTGTCCCAGTCGGCCCGAATACCAAAGTATATGGCTGACGTCGGTCAGGGCGCATTAGTCTGACGTCAGGACGTCAGGGTACTAATGCGCATGACCGACGTCATATCCTCAGTCTTTTCTTGCCCCAGATGTCAGAAGACCCTAAAAGACAAGGCCAAAACCAAAACACCAAACACTCCTGCACCAGAAATATGTACAATATATACAAAATTACAAGAGTATAACCTCACCCACACAATCACCCCTAAACACAGAGGGAAGGAGGGAGGGTAATTGGACTGCAGCAATGTGGATCCTCGAACATCTACATTTATGGTAGGTACAAAACTGTACTATGTTCTTCATTCCACATTGCTGCAGTCCTAACCATTGGGTAGAATCCCAAAGCAGAGGTAAGGGAGGCTGGCAAATCATAATGAAGCAGGAGCTGACAACATGCCTTGCAAAATAGCTGTGGCAAAACCAGCCCTAGATTTAGAGTAGAGAGGAAGGTGGTAATGCTTGGAGAAAGTATGCACTGAACTCCAAGTAGCTGCCTCCAAAATATCCTTAGTTGCCACCCCCCTTAGGAATGCTGTTGAAGTGGCAGGAGCCCTAGTGGAATGAGGCCTAATCCCAGCTGGAATCTCCTTGCCATGATGGGAATAACAAAATGCAATGCAAAACCCAATCCACTTAGAAATAGTTTGTTTTGACACAGGCTTGCCCTGAGAACTCAAAGCAAAAGAAACAAACAACTGCTGAGACTGCCTAAAATCCTTGGTCCTGCTTAAATAATAAACGCAACTGCCTGTGTACATCTAAAGTGTGCAAAATCTTTTCCCCCTTATTTTGGGGATCTGCATAGAAAGTAGGCAAATGAATAGTTTGGTTTAAAGCCACACTAGAAACCACCTTAGGCATAAAAGAAGGATTAGTACGTGAATGATACCCTATCGTTATGGAAAATCAAAAAAGGCTCTACCGCCATAAGGGCCTGCAATTCAGAAACCCTTCTTGCAGAAGTAATGGCCAAAAAAAAGCAGTCTTCCATGACAAGTATTTCAATTCAGCAGTAGCCGCAGGCTCAAAAGGTTGTAGAGTAAGTTTCTCCAACACAAAATTGAGATCCCAAGCAGGAGTAGGAGCTCTACGTGGGGTCTTATATTCTTTGCCCCTCTAAGAAATTGCTTGAACAAAGGATGCGAAACAATGGTGGGTCACAATCATAGTGAGCTGAAATTGCTGCAGCATGAATCTTAATGGAAGAGAAAGACAAACCTTTGTCTAATAACTCAGTAAGATATTGAAGAGCCACACTCAAATTAGGCTCAGAAATCTCCAAATTCTTTGCTGCACTCCAAAATAAAAATCTCTTCCATTTTTCATGTACACTTTCCTTGTACTAGGTCTTCTGGCTTCCATAATCACATTTAAAACTTGTTGAGGAAGTTGAGACCTGCTGTGGTTCAAAACAGAATATGCCAGGCTGTTAGATGAAGAGAGTGAAGCTTGACATTGAGCAGGTGACCGTCCCTCTGAGACAACAGGTGTGGAATCAAAGGTAAAGGCCATGGAGGCTTCCTTACCAGACTCCTCAGTAATGGGTACCAGTGTTGCCGAGGCCAATCTGGAGCTATTAAAATCATCCTTGGCTTGTCTTGTCTGACCTTTAGGAGCACCTTTGGGAGAAGAGGCAGAGGTGGAAAGGCATACACATGAAGACTTTTCCAACTGAAAGAAAGAGCATCCACTTTCCAAGCTGTGTGATGAAACCTCTTTGTGCAAAACTTTGGCAGCTGGTGGTTTTGTGGAGAAGCGAACAGATCTATGTCTGGAGTTCCCCATGACACTGTCAATTTCCAAAATACATGAAGATCCAGTTTCCACTCGTGGGGATCCATGATTTGTCTGCTTAACACATCTGCTAAGGAGTTCTGTGCTCCGGCAGAAACCTTGCCTGAAGAGTTAGTTGCAAGCTGAGCAGTCTCCCATAAAATCATTGCTTGCCTGCACAACGGGTAAGAATGTGTTCCCCTTGTTTGTTGATGTACCACATGACAGTTGTGTTGTCTGTTAGAATCAACACCTGCCCTGGAAGAAGTAACTCCTTGAAAGCCATTAATGCAAACTGGACTGCTAACATCTCCTTCATGTTGATATGTAGATGCTGTAGTCTGGCAGGCCACTTGTCTTGTATCCACTTTCCATTTAGATGAGCTCCCCAAGCAATGTCTGAGGCATCTGTCGTTAGAATCTGACTCTCCTCTGGCCGGGTCACAGAGAGTCCCTTGTTTAGGTGACATTCCTGAGCCCACCACAAAATTCCTGTTGAATGCAAGGTATTATTTGAATGACAGTGTCCAAATCCTGGCAGTGCTGTGTCCATACATTTTTGAGATACCATTGCAGCTTCCTCATATGCAGTTTGGCATTGGGAAGCACCAGAATACAAGATGCCATGAACCCTAAGGCTTGAAGGACTGTCCTTGCAGTCAGCCCGGACTGAAGAGATAGTTGATGGAAGTAAATGGAAAGATTCTTTTGTTTGTCCGGGGTTAAAAGGCCATCTGGGCTGCTGTATTCAGTCTCACACCCAGAAAGCACATGTCTTGAGAGGGTACTAGACTGGACTTTAGTTCGCTCACAGAATACCCTAGGCATCTTAGCACTGCTATCACATATTCCAGATGCTGTAAAGGTCTTCCTTTTCTTGAGCCAGAATCAGGCAGTCGTCCAAGTAAGGATAGATTTGAATTCCTTTTAGCCTGAAGTAAGCTATCACTGGAGCCAGAACCTTTGTGAATACTCTGGGCGCAGTAGATAAGCCAAAGGGCAATGCAGAGAACTGATAATGGGAATTTCCAGCTCGAAAACGCAGATACTTCCTGCAACTTAGTCTGATAGGCACATGAAGGTAAGCCTCCTTGAGATCTAAAGTTACCATCCAGTGATCTTTGCCCAGCAGAGGTAAAAGCTGTTGTAACGTCAACATTTTGAACTTGGGAATGTCCAGATAAGTGTTGAGGATAGATAAATCCAAAATTGGTCTCCATGTGTTCCCCTTCTTTGGTACTAGGAACAGGCGAGTAAAATCCTAGGCCCCTTTCTGGCACAGGAACTGGCTGAATGGCCCCTATTTGGAGTAACAGAGAAATTTGCTTGTGAGCCTCTTTTCTTTGTAGAGGAGGAATGTCTGGCATGCCTTTGAAAGGAGGCAAGGTATGGAAATAAAACCTGTAACCGTGGTGAATGATATCCAAAACCCATCTGTCTTGGGTAATTAAATCCCAATTTTCTTTGAAAAGAGCCAACCTTCCTCCCAAAGGTGCTGCCAGACGAGAACACTGGCAGCTGAAAAGGCAGGTCATTGGGTCTGTTTACGAAAGGACTGACCCCTGCCCTCACCAGAAGTCTGAGCAGGTGAACTCCTGTTCTAGGCCTAAAAGAACCTTGAGCTCTGCCCCTACCACGCCTAGACCTACCCCTAGACTGGGAATCATAAGCAGGATATGTCCATCCCTTAGTAGGCCAATTTCTACTAAACTTCGGAGGCTGCACTTGCAAAAAATCTTTAACAGTTTGCATAGACTTAGCCTTGTCCTCCATTTTCTTTACAACTGCTTCCACAGGCGAACCAAACAACACGTCAGACTGTAAAGGAGCATCCAAAATCCTTGTCTTAACATGCTCAGCTAAATTCTGATCCCTCAACCAGGCGTGCCTACGAAGAACAGAACCAGTGGCAGCCACCCTCGAGGAGGCCTGCACAGCATCAAAACCACATTGCAAGGAATGCTTACCCACCTGTTCAGACACATGAACTAAATCCTGCAACTCTTTACACTCAATACCTTCCGCCAGAGCATCCACCTTAGACTTCAATTGGGAAAGGAGATAATTTTGATATTTTAACATGTGAAACTGGCAATTCAACGCCTCATGGCTAAAGTGGAAGAAGTATACACTTTCTTTCCCCATCTATCCAAAGCCCTTGCCTCTTTATCAGGAGGAACAGGATTTTTAACAACAGAAGCCTTAACACCTTTAGGCCCCTGAGAGACAGTTTCGGGTCTGCCCTAGGACTCTTAAAAAGATACTTATGAGCTTCAGGCACCCTATAGTACCTATCCGGTTTAACTGGGGCAGGAGGCAAAGAATCAGGGTTTAGGGAAGCCTCTGCAAAAACATCTTCCACCACATTCAGAACAGGAGGTATAGCTAAAGGCCTATGCTGGGGTAAAAACAAGAATTCCCTAAGCCTCTTCCTGGAATCAGAGAAATCTTGACCTTCCCATTTAAAATGTTCCCTCATGGAATGCAGAGTCTCTGAAAATGAAAAATCCTCAGGAGGAGAAGCTGAAGGAGTAGAATCATCCACATCAGAATCAGAATAAGGAGGATACTCCTGCAAGTCTTCAGCCGAAGACTCAGAAGCCTCCGAACACTGCTCAAAGCTCTCAAAGCTCTCAAACTCAGGTTCCACCCTAGGCCTCTTATCAGGAGGGGGCATAGAACCTCTAATCATAGTAATCAAATCCTCTGCCATTTTAAGCATATGTTTCTTAGGCAAAGATCCTGAAGAGCTAGGAGAAACCCCCACTGAAGTTAAACCTGGCCTGCCTCTCAAAGAAGCCTTGGAAACAGAAGGGGAGGCTCTAACCACCTTAGGAAGAGAGGGAAGAACAGCCACCTGAGAAGCCCCTTCAGCCTGGCCTACCTCCTGAGAGGACACATCCTGTAACAGTGAAGTCTCTCCCTGAGACTCCAAAGAAACTCCTGGCAGAACCTCCGGCTCCACTGAGCCCTCTAAAGAACCGACGTCCGGGACTGTCGGTTCTTCCACTCTAGGCTTTGCTGCTTTGTCCTTGCGCTTTTTGGACGAAGCGGGCGTCGGAGCATCCGACGGCATTTTATAATTACAACGCTTCCCAAAACTAACCTGGCACAGTCTAACCTTCTCTTAATAGTGCGTTTGTTAAATCTAGCACAAGAGCGGCATCCAACAACGTCGTGCTCAGGCCCTAAACAAGGTATACACAAGGTATGGTAATCCCTATGAGGTATCTGTTTCCCACAAGAAATACAGTTATTCACTTTTCTGACATCCGGTTAAATACTGAGGCAAGAAAAACCAAAATATTCTAACGGGTACTTAGCCAACTTTGATTCGGTCTGAAACTCCGACTTCAGAAAATTTCAGAACGCCAACCTGCACTCGCAAAACTGCTTCTGCATCGGACCATGCGGCAAAAAGACTGAGATATGACGCCGGTCATGCGCATTAGTACCCTGACGCCCTGACGTCAGACTACGCGCCTGACCGACGTCAGCCATATACTTTGGTATTCGGGCCGACTGGGACAGCGGACTACCCAATGGTTAGGACTGCAGCAATGTGGAATGAAGAACATCTTAAGTTTTACCCGTTTAAAAAGTTACGGTTTAGTGGAGAGTTACTATTTTTAAAACAGCAAGATGGGTTTAAAGGGGTGGTCACTTTTGTATTCTGCTACTATGGAATACAGTAGGATGGCCAATAAATTTAAATAGTTGAGGGGGAGGGATTTCAAAAATGATGATTTTGTGATTATACTCACACAAGCCAGTGAAAGTAGACAGGAAATTAGATATATGGTCAGATTAACATAACAGGCAGGCAACAAGACAGACAGTGGTATTTAACAAGACAACTGTGACTGGGTGGGAGGGCAGGAAAAAAATTCTGCCAGACTCAGAAGAGAGACAGCTGTGGTCACTTTTGAAGTTTTAATATGCTGTTAAAGCAGAATGCAAGTAAAACACAAGGTAAAGAAAACAAACCACAGTACTCAAAATATAGAAAGGCAATAAAGTAATACAAAAAAATAAAAGCAAACTAACCGTTCCTTCACAGCAAAGTGTAGCAGAGTCTGGATGAGCCTTTCTGGTAAAGATTGACCTTGCCCATCCCATGGTTGACAATTATACATTACCCCCTAATGAAAATAAATGGGATCGTACCATAGATGATTTGAGGGGACCCATGCACAAGATAAAACATTTAGAAGCTGCATCTGTCCATTAGCACAGGGGGCAGTCCTGGGGTAAATTTTCCGTTTCCCATCCATAGATAAACTTTGTTCAACAGCAGAGGTATCCTCTGCAAGATATGCCTGTACCTTCAAACCATTCTGCTGGTATTGCAGAACAGATTTAGATCCCTACACCTAGTATTATCCGATAACATCCGACTTGCTGATGTACAGTAAAATCCATCAGCAACAGGTCAGAAGATGACTTGTAAAGTTAGGCACAGGTCACCTTTTAGCAGTCTGTAGAGTACAGTGACAGGGCTTTAAGTCAATACATGTAGGACACATTGTTTAGGCCTTGTATCCTTTTAGTACGGTATCTGTTGGTGTTCTAGTGGTTGCATGTGTCTGGTTAGATCCATGCCAAAGGGGACATTATATTCAATGAGGGCTGAGTAAATGGTGAAAATGACATCCTTGGATGTAGACCCAATTCCTTTCTTCAAAAGATGTGCAATAAAGAACTTTCTTACAACAATAAACACTTGGTCAAAAGTTTGGTCACTGCCCAACAAAGTACCTAAAACACCAAAAACACTGTCAACTCTTAAGAAGCATACTGTCAATGTGGTAGTTCCCTGGGGTAGAGGACCTCCCAAAGGATACAATAATGCATTTTTTGGCATTTATTTTCAGTCCATGACTTTGACAATAGTTATTCGAGACAAACCTAGTCGTTTGGGGATTCAATGACTGCACTTATATTGCAGTCACCACAAATTTAGTCAGCCAGAGCCCTTTAGTATTCACTTTTACTTCAAAAAAAGTAGATGCAAAACCAGAGAGGTCCCAGCACAGAACCCTGGGGGAACTCCACTGGTGACTAATCTCTTTTTGGAGGCAACTTCCCCCATTTTGATTATCTGCATCCAACTGGTGAGCCAGCTGGGGATCTTGCAGGTGAAACAGGGGGTTTAGTCTCCGTTTAGTTTTTCTACTTTGTGGGGAATTGTATCAAAAGTTTTGGGTAGGTAAGTGTTATGCAGTGTGTACAACTTTACCTCCATCCACTGCTTTGGTGACCTTTTCAAAAAAAAGTCTACCAGGTTGAGTAAGCATGATCTGCCCTTCACAAATCAAAACTAAGAGAGGGACCCTCCAAACAGTGGACTTGTGTCCCGATTGATTAAATCCATAAGTCTTTCCATAGCTTTGCATATGAAGCTGGTCAGACTTAGTTCTGTGGAAAATCTTCCCTTATGCAGGGGAATCACTGTAGCTGTTCTCCATTTGCTTTGTATAGAACCTCTGTGGAGGCCAAGACTGAAACTGTTAGGGAAGTGGCTGAACTGTCCTTCATGCTGTTTAAGATGCACTCACGGATAAGGAACCACCAATGCAGTACATTTAATTTTTTGATAATACTTTTAAAACTTGTTCTTCTGTGATAACTGGAGGCAACACAGTTTCAGGTTTATCTTGAGGGACACACTGAGGGGAGAGACGGCTAAAGCTGTAGCTAAATTTATTGGCTGGTAGGTTTGCTACATCTATCTTCAATGTAGGTAAACTCATTCACAATCAGCTCAGCTCTTTACTGCACTGTGCTTTTTGAGATTACCAACTACAAAAGGCTTTGTGATTGCCTTTAGCTTGGGTAGCTATTTTAGCCTCAAACTTGGTTTTGGTGGATTTTAAGCCCCCAAGTTGTTTATTTCAGTGACAAGGGTTCGAACATTCTGGAAATTACTCTTCTTACTTTTGGTCAAAATTCTTGTCCTTTTATTACCGAGCTTGTTGACAAGATGGTTCCACTAAGAGTATTTTCTAGAGTTTGCCCTGCACTTGTTCCTACAGAGTACTGCTGTATCTATGCAGCCATTTACATGCTGGTAGTGTAGTGTACATTTTTGCATATTCACTAGAGTTAACTGGGTTTGGAGATTTGAAGCTTGCCAATATAGCACTTAGGAGTGGGCAATTTCCTTAAATTTGCAAAAGTATTTTGGGTGGAAGGAATATCCAACTTCAGTTTTATTTCGAAAGACTCTGCTTTATGGTCTGGACTCTGCTTTATGGTCTGACCTAACAAATGATGATGATAAGCAAGGTATGGTGCAAGATGCTCCCATATTAGTAAGGACAACATCCAGGAGATTATTCTCCCCAACAGATACTCTAATTGTTTTCAAGTCCAGGAATCTCTGTGCTTGTGCACTAATGGTGGTACAGGTTTACCAACCTGTAGTTGGATAGTTTACATCATCTAGGAAAATGGCACTTGGTTTAATACTGGGCAATCCTAGTTCCTGTAGATAGGCATTATGGCTTTCTTTTAGCATACGAGGGAGTTCTATTGCTAGCCAATATATGGCACTGAACCTTTCCGATGGTTATTTGGTCATGAAACTAATGCATCATCCTGCTTTAGCAGCCTTGATGCTAATCTCTTCTGGATGTAGACCGAGATAACACCACCCCCGCCACTTGTGCGGTAGCTTGTCTAAAAGTGTGGAAGGTGTAACAACCCATCACTGGACCAGTAATCAGAGTCTCAATCCTCACCACTGGCGACAGTGGGGGACATACTCTGGGAGGAGAAGTACACACAGCATTTCCAGATGCAGCTCTCTGCATCAAGTACAATTTCCCTTAAGAGCACAGAGACCACAGTCAGTCCAGGGGTGGTTTCACCCTCTCTCTCCAGATCCCCACTAAGACTCCCCACTGGCAAGTTATAGAGTTGAGTCCTTATCCAGGGTTCCAAGCCAAGTCCTCAAACAATCTGTCCAACCAATGCTTCATGTCCCTGCCCAAGTAGCTGACACCACTCTTGGAGATTTGTTTCACATACACCTAGGAAAGGCTGGCACAGGTTTACTAGATATGCTTCCTTCTCCCCAGACTATAAGGTAGTTATCACTGCCATCAGAGCCCCTCATCAGCTACTTTAAGGCCCTTAAAAGGTGTCCTATTCTACTGGGTAATATTAATGCTAATACAAATGGTAGGTTGACCAAGCTCAAGGCCATTAGCAGTGGCCCACACAGTGTCACCAAATGAATATGCAAGTACTCTCTAAAAACTTAAACAGCTCTACAAAGATCAGCCACAATAAAAGGTTTAAATACATTTAAATAACCAAATGAAACAAGACCATACTAAATATACATTCACAGTGATGCAAGTTCAAGATGACAGGAAATATTTAGAACACCGAAGGACAGTCTCAAAGAAAAATGTCTAAACTAAGCTTCACTATACTCCTGACTGCATCTAAGACAGTTACCAGAACTTAGAAACTTTGAGCAAGGCAGCTGTATGGTGAATAGGTCTTCTTGTTGCCAGGTCTAAGACAGAATACTCTAAGAGGGCAGTATTTGGCCTCTACCTGTGTACATAGACCTCAGATCTTTGTGAGATGCTGAAAGTCATAAAACAATTACATTCCTCCACATTTCAATATTAGTAATTATTTCACCCTAAAGACAATACAGAAAGCCCCCTACTACAGACAGAGCATCTCTTGGCTGCACTGAAAACAGAGATACCATTTCAGCTGTTTTTCTGAAGTCTGCTGGACTGAAGTCAACCCTCCAGTTTTTTTCTTTAACATATACATTTAAAACAGTTACAATAGTGAATGTGCATTTCTGTTCTCTTCCAGCAGGGCACACTGTGGATACATTTCAAGCACAAGCACTCAAACATCTTCTCAACACTAACACCTGTACAGAGCAGTCTGAGATACAAATGTATTAGAACTGTACGCTGTCTAACACAAACATCTTACATAAATCATTTTGATATTCACCAATGGCATAATTATTTACAAAATCCCAGACAGCTGTGTTGACAGCATCTCCCTTTGTCACAGAAGGCATTACACCCTGCAAAGTCAGAATTCTCTCTGCTATTTTAAACTATGTCTCAGTCAAGAAATAGACATCAATGTTTTCCAGGGTGAGTGCAGTTTCTTGTTCAGGCTCCTAGAACTGACTTACACCTTCATATTTTCCTTTGCTCGTCACTCTATGTTGGCAAGTTCATCAGGCTGGCATTGCCTAAAAAAGGCACTGTGGGGGAGGACAATGTATTTGCCAATAATCAAAACCCTAGAGCGGGCAGCTGCAGGCAATCCCTGGAAATCAGCATAGTCTATTCATCATATCCTCCCAGTTTGGCAAACATTGGACCCCCTCTAAATGACACCAAAAAAATAAGCCAATTATTTTTTGCTCATCTTGCAGTATCATCTTTGGAGAAGGTAGAATGCTACTCAACGACAGGTTCACACCTGCCTTGGACAGAAAGAGCTCTGTTGCCTCTCTTCATATAATCCAGGAAGGTATACCTCAAGTTACAGACACTGGCATAAAATGGCAGTCTCATACCGGTACTTGTTCAAGAATGTTAGTGTATTTTTTTTTTTTTACAATGGAGTCACCTATAACTAAGTTTGGTTAGGTTCATGCCTGCCTTATAAGCTCGGCATCTGTGACTTTGGTCATTGTGCTATGTGAAGAAGTAGGTTTAATCTGCAGAGTGCGCTTTGTGCCTGTGCTGCGTTTTGAAGGTCTACAAGGTTTAGGCAAGTTCATTTTTGAAACCTCAGCATGTGATGGATTGTATGTATTATGACAGCCTTGGAGAGGTGCAATATGTGATGTACTGCTGATGATTCTGGTGTCTTGAGTTTACTGTGCGAGATTTTTTCTTCCAAAGATATACATGTACATCTTTCACACAATTATGCTGTTTACGAGTAATAAAGGATCATCACACAGGAGTCGTCAAATTTTTACACTGTCTCAAGATCTCTCTCTCTGTCAGGCTGGCTGGCGAAGTTGTAGCCAAGTGCTGGCCTACGGCACAGGCAGGAATGAATCTGGGCAGAGATAACCAACTTCTTGGAGTTCAGTTTTAGAATAATGTTTGGGTAGACTTGCTACTGATTTAAATTGAAATACAAAATAACCAGCCTGGAAACCTACCACCAGCAAGAACCATTAAACCAAATACAGAAAAAAAAACTACTCCACTAATTTGGTACTAAAAATCAGTGCAAAAAGTTTCAGTACACTCAATAGTAAGCAATTTTATCAAAGATGTTTTAGTCTGTTGAGTAGTTTAAGGGGAGAAACTTTGGAAATGTTACTTGTGCTTAATGACAACAGCCAATAAACAGAGAATTACAGTCAAATCATCATAAGGAGCAGGCAACAACAGATACACTGGGTTTAAGAACACAACCATAGCAGAGTGGGTGAGAGAACAATTTGACCCTTAGCTCTGAGATGACTGGTCTGGAACTGCCCCAATGTAAAGACAAGCCCCAAACTAGGCTAATATACACTCTGTAAAAAAAAAATGAAACCAAAGCCAACAGTTAGACCACTTAAACAGCAAAAATGCAGTGCAACTCTGCACTGAAATCACTAACATAGGTTCAAGTTTTTAGTTAAAAGTAGATAGAGGCTGTTTAAATGGATTTAAAAAAAAGATAAACAAAAAGACACTTCTCTCTAATAGAACTATTACAATGCTGGTTGGTCAACTTTTATTTCAATGGCGACAAATACAGGGTTTCTTTAAGAAGTAATGCTTCAACGATGCCTTAAATGGCATCCAACAGTTTACCTTAAACCATTTCAGTCTTCTTTCCAGAACCTAAAAATGAAGGAGAAGTTATGCCTTACTTTGGATGCCACAGAAAATTCTGGTATTATCTTAAAAGAACAAAATCAAAACTTCTGATTAGCTATTCATTCCTTGTGAAAGTAAGAGGAGGATAAACAATGTCAAAATAGGCCATTTCCAAACGGTTGTCTCATGCCATTAAGTTTTGCTACTCCCCCCCCAAAACAACAAAAATACTCCAAGCAGGGTGAAGGCTCATTCTACCAGGGTCTGGCTTTATAGTGGCTTTCTGGAAAGGACTGGATTCAAAGTATTCTAGAAGCAGCAACTTATCCATCCATATATATACTTTTGCCAAACAATATAAACTAGATTCTTTGTCCAGGTGAAGGACAGGCTTTCCTAGGACCATTCTCCAGGGCCTCCTAGACCCTCCTTCCTCTCATCCCAGTCTGAGCTATGGAAAGCTACTCGTACAGCTTGGGATACTGCAGCAGTGATCATTCGAACATCTACAGTTATGTTAAGTTTACTCATACAGCTGTATTCCAGTATTACTCTGCAGGGTTCCTTCCTGCGAGCCATTTTTATTAATTTTACAGTTAGTTACTTCATTGTCTGAAACTAGCACATCCTTTCTACTCTGCAATTCAAGTCCAATCAGGCTTAAAAAGGTCTATCTGCATCAGTGGTCTGCACTAGTCTGCAAATTTAAAATAATAAGTATTGCTTCAAGTGCAATAATGTGAGGTTTTAGTTGTCACACTGGCCAAAGTCATGTCATGAGGCTTCAGCAGCCTTACGATGTATGGGTGCCCTGTAAACGCAACATCTTACTCACTTGCGCGACATCTGACGTGAGACGTAGTTACTATACACATTCTGTTGCCCAAACTCAAACTTTCAGATCAGAATTTATACTCTGGCACAGTCTACTTACAAGCAAGGCTAACTGCTGTAATGGAAGCAACTATTAGAAAGGGCATGGTTTGAATCCTCTGCATTCAGGAATAAAACAGCGGTGGGTATCCTAGGTCACTTTAAAGGTATGTCCGCAACATGTGTGCTAGCACTATTTGTTTATGAATATAAACTTCTCACGTCACACCAGACAAAGCAAGGATTTTTTTTTCCTTTTCTTGGGCATGTTAAACAGTAGGAAAATCACCACATTATATGATTGTCTATGTTTGGGTAATGGCTGTAGATCAAGAATGATCCAGAATTAGTTCCAAACTTTTGTCTACTCATACAGGCCAGCAATGCCAAATTCCTCTTGCTGTGGGACAAACTCCCTAAGCATATGCTACATCAGTTGACTATACAGTCATCCAGAGAACGAGCAGTTTTAAATTCCTCAGGTCCTTTGCCAGACTAAAGGTGGTAGAACAGAAGAGCTCTTATTTCAATCTGCTCCATTACTGCATAAGCATACCAACAGAAGAGACTGTACTTGAACCACTACAGTCTTCATTTAAGGTTGTGGTATCTGGACATTCCCTTAAACTGTGGGTTTCACAAATGTATCAAAACTAGATTTCAGAAGTTTGCTTATGGCGTGACTTCTCTCCCTTGAAAAAAAGCAGTTCAGTCAAGTTATACTGTAATAAAAAAAGCACAAGCATAGCCTGTCACTGCATAATGGAAACACAGCAACAGTCTTAGCTTTCAAAAAGGAAAACTGATCTAGACTACTCACACTGACCTGTACTTAGTAACTACAAGTCATTTCCTCCTAATTCTCCTTCAAGTGCATCCCAAACCTACATTCCCCAACAAAAAGTAAATTTACTGACAACAGCATTTGTTCACTGTCACTTAATTTGTTTTCAAATACCAGACAATTGATTCTCACTGTAGGTCCATTAATTAATATTTAGAAAAATGGCCATGTTCCCTTACAATCAAGCCAGATAAAATGATTGGATGAGCCACACTTACTGTAGAAGTACCAGACTGAGTTCCTCATAGGTTGATAGGTAGGTACTAGGCTATTAGCCCTAGGGCCTATAAAAGCCTAGCCAAAAAGGTACCCTGGCTTTCACCACCCAAGAAAATTATTTTCCTGTGCCCCTGTCGAGCAGAATTTCCTATTTCCCATCCAATCATAAAGATTTTTCTTGAAGAGTGCCAATGAGAAGCTCTGTTTGACATAGACTCGCTGTTTGCAAATTCCATTGGTAAAATATGGAATTCCCTTCCGCCTCAACTCACCACCATCACCTCTTTACCCAAATTCAAGAAAAATCTAACCCTTCACTTTAAAAATCAGTGGCTCTGCCAATGCTCCAAACCAGACTAAACCCACCACCCTCTGGAACCCCACTTCTCCTCATGTTTTCCTCTAGGCTCTTCCTCTATCTAGCTTTTACTCTGACTTTTTTTCCTTCTAAACCTTAAATGTTTATCAAGTGCATAATCTTATTGTACCTATGTATTCGTCTTAGTAAAGAGCAGTAGTTTCTCTGTTCATTTATCTCTTTGTACCTATGTATTAATTATCAAAACATGTAGTATATTCTCTGTTTATAAGTATGTAAATGTCAATGTGGAGCTTTTCTCCCCGGGCCTCCGCTGAAAATGGACATGTATCCAGTCTGATTTTCCCAGTCAACAAATGTAAAATAAAAAATAAAAAATAAAATAAATAAATAAATAGATAGGTAGTCTGTTCCAGAGTATGGGAAGTCTCTGGGACAGGAATCTATCCCTCCAGCATGTTCGGTTTATTGCGGTGACAAGGTTTAGGTCTCTAGAGCGTTTAGCTCGGAGGGACTGGGATTTCTTTAAGTGGAGCATGTCCAACAGCTCTGGATTTGACATAGCTTTGTATGTTAGGCAGAGATCACCTCTGAGCTGATATGCGATGGAGTAAAGCTGAAGTTTGAGACTGTATGCAGGGCATCTGTTTGAGGCCAGTAATCCTCTTGCAGGTATTTCTGTGGCCTTTCCAGTTGTTGTAGATGTCTTGTGAGGTACATACCAAAAGGGGTGTTGTACTCTATAATGGATCTAATGAGTGATGAGCACAGGGAAACGATGACCTTTTTTTCCTGGATGAGAAACCTTTGTGATGAGCCATGTAGAAGGATTTCCTGACCACTGTGGCGATGTGATTATCAAAGGAGAGACTACTGTCCACCTGTGTCTCAAGGTCTATCACACTTTCGGCGTTAAGTAGACTACCACTTACATGGTAGTTCATGAGTACAGAGTTTTACCAAGGGGATGACAATATACTTTTTGGCATTGAGCTTCAGGCCATGGTTTTGACACCAGGCATCTGTCTCAGTGAGGCCTTTTTGTAGTATGTCCACATAGTTAGGAGTTTTGATTATGGCTCCTAGTTTGCAGTCATCTGCAAACTTTATTAGCCAAAGACCTTCTGTGTTAGCCTGTACTTCAGAGAAGTAGATACCAAACAGAAGAGGACCCAGGACTGAACCCTGTGGTACTCCACTTGCAACTGGTCTGAAGTCGGATTTGAGTCTGCTACTTTCACAGTGTGGGTTCTGTCTGTGAGCCAGTTGGCAACCCATCTTGTGACACAGGGATTTATACCAAGTTTAGTGAGCTCATCTATAATTCCAGAGTGGGGGATGGTGTCGAAAGCCTTGGCAAGATCTAGATAAGCTGTGTGAACCACCTTACCCTCATCTATGGCTTTGATTACTGCTTCAAAGAAGTCAATCAGGTTTAGGAGACATGATCTGCCTTTACAAACCCGAACTGGGTAGGTTCATAGTTTGAGATTACCAATGTCTTTGTTTATGAGTTCCATGATGATACATTCCATGGCCTTGCAGACCAGGCTAATGGGCGGTAGTTCCCAGGGTCCGCTGTGGCTCCCCCTTGTGGAGTGAGATAACAGTCACGGTGCACCACTCAGTGGGCACAAAGCCTGAGGTGAGGCTATGACTGAACATGGTACTTGGGTAGGGTGCCAGTTCATTCTGTAGTTCATGTAGAACACATCCTGGGATATTGTCAAGTCCCATAAAATGAATGGTTAAACACTGGGATATTCATTTGATCACTGCTGCAGTAGCCATATTCTGTCAAGCACAGAAAAGCCAGCCAGCTTCCAAAGTTTCAAGGCACCTTTCACATGCCCACCAGTCAACTCAAGCAGAGTTGGGTGACAATTATTTTTGGGCGTCAAACCCTTCAGAGCTTCTCCTGCCATAGTGTGCTCCTCTGTGGGCTTTCAAGGTCAAAGGATGGTTATTACACAGTTCCTTTGCTGAGCAAGTTCCTTTCTTGGGGGGGGAGGGGGGGGGCACAGTCAACTTTTTTCTGTCGCAAAAGATAGTAATGTACTTACCATAATGATGGACGAAGTTAATTCTCCCTCAACCTGTGGAGTTGCCAGACCATACCCCCAATAGGAAGCCAGCACCTTCAGTCCCCAAGCTCTGCCTCCTCCATGATGCCCTGTTTCAACTCTATATACTCAGTTTGCTCTACCAGTGCTCCTACAATGTTTTTTTTTCTTATTCTTGAGAGAGAGAAGAGGAAAAGGACAATCACATGGGGCCCTCTAGAGAAAACTTTGGGGTCGATCTGCAGTCTGTCAGGAGCAACATGAAGCAATGACAATTTTGAGGGGGGCACATAGAATGAGGTGGTTGAGATGAGAAGTTATATACTCAAATGGACAGAAGACAATACAGATTGATCTCTCAACCTGCAGGACCAAGTCCCCAGCCAGTACAAACCCTGGGTGGTCTCAGGATAGAACATTTTGCAGAATGGTGGAGCCAAAGGAAGATCTAGCTGTAGACTGTATATCTAATTTGCAACGTTTGACAAAGGTACAAGTGCTAGACCAGGTAGTGGCCTCTCATATCAGCTATGGAGGCCTGAGAAAGAGAAAACTGAAATAACCACTGCTGTGGTAGGAGTTCAGCTTGCTAAAGGAATTCCCTTCAACTAGTATGTAAAGTTCCAAAAGCCATGTGGATAGGGTAACTTTCAAAAGCAGGGTTGCCCAATCGCAACTCACAAAAGGAGACAAAGCCTGACAAACTTTTCTGCCAAACTAGAACCTCAACTTTTTGAACAAAGTACTCTTCTTTGTTACTAAAATTTGAGAACAGGCAATGTATGGGCCGATTGAAATGACTCTGAGGCCACCTTAGACAAAAAGGAAGGATTGGTTCAGAGTAACTTCTTGTAGAAAACCAGATAAGGAGAAACTGAATAGGGCTTGAAACTCAGAAATCGTTCTGGTAGATATAATGGCCACTAGGAACATGGTCTTCCAAGACTGGACTTGTGGACGCAAGTTCAAAAAGGCTGTCTACCAAGTCCTTGTAATAGTAAGACTGAGGCCCAAAGGTAGGACTGGATTACATACCAGGAATCTGGGCAAAATGGTATCTTTTAAGAAAGGCTTAGAAAGTTTCAAAGCTGTAAGCAGGGCGTTATCCATACTAATAATGAAAACTGGAGATTGCAGACAACTGAACTTCAATAGTTAAGTACCAGAGATGAGAAAAATGTTGGCTCGGAAACCATAAATAGCATGTAAGGTGCTAAGAGAAGGGATTTAAACCCTTGAAAGAAATGCAAAGGGAAGACTTTAGAACTTGTTCACATAAACCTTTCCAGTGGAATGTTTTTGGGAAGAATGAACAACCCTGTCAGAAAACTTGGGATCTCTTGTCGTTGGAACTAGCAGAACCAAAACAATTAAATTTTAATGCGTAAAGGTTTGGGTGAAGTAGACAAGAAGGTTAAGATTTCAGTCCTAGAACAAGGTCCAAAACCCTAGGAGGGTGAAGTAGATGAGGTCACAAAGGGGAAACAGACTTGTCTCTGCCAAAAGGGGACAGAGGATCATGGTAGCTCAACAAACTGCCTTCTGAAGAAATTATCGTTAGTGTGGGGTTGGGGGATAGGCATAAAAGGAGACCCTGTTGTCAAGCACGACAGACAGACACAGAGACAGAGACAGTCCCTCTAAGACTGCCCTGCCAGTGGGATTAGACAGTCCCGCTAAAACTGCCCTGCCAGTGGGATTAGGCAAAAAAAAGAAAAACAATGCTGTATTTAGTACTAGAGGGTGAAGCAAACTAATCTCAGCAGGGATGGCACCAGTGGCTGAACACACACACCCCCACTTTTAAA